>NW_015168129.1:161004-163277 GCF_001447785.1 Gekko japonicus | reverse complement strand
ATTTCTAATATATATATATATATATGGTATCAGATTGATCTAATTTCTGTGCACTGAGGACAAGCAAGTCCTAGGTTACAAACTGAACTCTCCAATGCTCGAAAAAGATGCATTTCTTCCTTTAGGAGGTGCTATTGTTAGAAGAAAATTAAAAGGTTTCAGTTTTATTTTTGCATATAAAAAGGTTTCAGTTTTATTTCTGCATGTGGGAGGGTATTCTGTTTGTAATAATTGTTTGGATACACTATATTTTTAATATGCTAGTTGTGATAATTTCATGCCAAGTAAAAATGTCCATAGTCATATTTTATGTTCCTAAAGTAACAGAATGACTTTCAATCTAGAAAAGACAAAAGAAATGGTAATGTAGCAATTTTTTCAATTTTTCTGAAAATTTCTTTTTCCCCCCCGAGCTTCAAAATTTCCAGAAATTTTACATCTCTAGTTAGAACACCTGACCAGGATCCGGGAGACCCAGGTTCAAATCCCCACCTTGTCACGGAAGCTTGCTGGGTGACCTCGAGCCAGTCATGTATTCACAGCCTAACCTGCCTCACAGGGTTGTGGTGAAGATAAAAAGGGAGGAATGGAGAACACTGGGAGGCCCCCGGGGAAGAGGGACAAACAAAGTAAGTCATTAAATAACTGACATTCCTCAAACAGAGGAGAAATTGCTGCTCATCGCCCCCAACCTGGTCAGCCTTCTCAAAACATACACACATGTCTTTAAAAAGTTAGTATCTCCCACAGAAATGAGCCCTGAACAGCAAACACTCCTAACCAAGGAACAGAATCTGTGATGTGGACGCAGGGCTGGGGTCACACCGAGAGAAGCACGAGCTGCGCGGGGAGGCTTGCCCCTCTCGGCCCCCAGGGGTTCGGGGTACAGTCGCATCCGGGGGGGGGGGTGGCGCATGTCTGACCCCCGCCTCTACTCGCCCTGCAACTGTCCTTGCTGACGCTCATACGGCTGACATATCTACCTGCTTCGTTTCCATGCCGCCTTCCTCCCCAGTGGGGGCCCTAAGTGGGTGGAAAGATGGCATAAAAATTTAAAACAAGTAATAAATAAACCTTGCTTTGACTGCGTGCAGATTTTTCCGTGGACAATATCCTTAAAACATTGTTCTGCACTGACTCTCCCAGAGGAAGGGCAGGCCAGAAGGAAAGAAACAGTGTCAGCAACAGATACCACTCCCTGACTAGCCTGACTTTGTCAGATGTCGAGAAGCTGCGCGGGGGACGGCCGGTGGATGGGAGACTGCCCAGGAATACCAGGGCAGATGACAGCAAACCACCCCTGAAAGTCTCTTGCCTGGAAAACCCCATGAAGGGCTGGCAAAAGTCAGCTGTCACCTGAGAACGGTTTCCATCCCCAAGGGTTCCTGCAGCCCTACAAGCAGGCCCGTAGCTAACACGGGGCCTGTGGGGCCTGGCCCCCTAACATTTCTAGTGGGCCCCCTCTCTCCCGGTCCAGTCCCAAATTGAATTAATGTGATTAACTTTGATTTAATTAGCTGAGCCCCCCCCAGGCCCCCTCTCCCCAAAATCCCTAGCTACGGGGCTGCCTACAAGGGAGGGAGGGAGGGAGGCCAAGCCGGTGGGCCTCCTGATGGCCCCTGGATTTTGGGCCATTCACTGTGTGACACAAAGTGTTGGACCGGATGGGCTGCTGGCCTGATGTGTTCTTATGAGCACCGGCCCATTTCCGGGCACACGGGAAAGGGCGGCTGCCTCTCATCAACCGGTTCTGGAAGGGCAGGGCTGAGCCGAGGGCGGCCAGCCATGCTCCCCTAACTGACCCCTCCCTGTTCCGGGACAGCACACCTCTCACCACCCAGCGGGATCGCTTCAGGCGGGTCACCGGCCTGGTCTGAAGCCGGAGGAGGCAGTCTGGGTCCAGGGCAGTGTTCCCTCTAAGCTGAGTCGGTGTGGGCCAGCTCACGGTTTTTTAGCCTCCGGCTCGCACTTTTTTGTCTCAGCCCAGGAAGGAGGTGGCTCCAGCGCAAACTGGCTGATGCAATCGCTGGCTCACCACTTGAATGCCAGGCGCTCACAGCACTAGAATTTTTGCTCACAAGACTCCACAGCGGAGAGGGAACCTTGGCCCAGGGGCACCTGCCAGACCGGCAAAGCCTCATGCTGGGCAGAAGGCAGGGCCGGCTCACTCACTAGGCGAACGCCTAGAGCGGGCCGGCCCTCAGGGGCACCAAACTGCACCCGACCCCGTACTCTGGGAGTTTCTTGATTATTTGTGTTTTTCATTCTTCCTG
>NW_015168129.1:158686-160127 GCF_001447785.1 Gekko japonicus | reverse complement strand
CCCCCTCCGCGCCCCGCCTCTCCCTCCGCGCGGCATCCTGGGGCCCCCCCGGCCTTGGATCGGGGGGAGGAGCCTCTCCGCTGGCCGGCGCCGCGTCTGGCCGGCTCAGAGCGCCTCTGGGGCTGCTTGGGTGAGGGCGCGCGAGGCTGCCCGCTTGGAGCCAGCTCGAGCCTTTCCCGCGGAGACTCCAGCGCGCGCGCGCGCTCGGCCTCTGCGCCCCTCGCCCGGCGAGGAAGGAGGGACGGACGGACGGGCGCCCCCCTCCCCCGGCACTCCTCCGCAAGGGGGCCCTCCCTCCCGTCCCGGCCGCCGAGTCCTCCCTCCACCCCGCACCCCGGGCAGGGGTGTGCGTGGACCGGGCCTGCCGAGCTCTTCCCAGGGGCTAAGGCTCCCACCCCCTTCATCTCTCCCCTCCAGAACGGAAAGCTCCAAACGCAGCCCAGTAGTGCTCCCTCCTCCAGGGCTCACAGTGAACCACCGCACCTGCAATTATCACCCAAAGAGCCGCCTTGCCTTTCCTCTTTGGCAGTGGCGCACAGAAGAGCCGCAGGTGGTGCGTCAAAGAGGCACGCGTGGCTCTCGCGCCACTACTTTAGCTTCTCCTCGTAGAGAAAGTACGCCTAGAGATGTAAAATTTCCGAAAATTTTGAAACTCGGGAAAAAACCCGGTTTTTTTCGGGGGGAAACGGAAATTTTCGGGAAAATTGAAAAAAATGCTACGTTAGCATTTCTTTTGTCTTTTCTAGATTGAAAGTCATTCTGTTACTTTAGGAACATAAAATATGACGATGGACATTTTTACTTGGCATGAAATTATCACAACTAGCATATTAAAAATATAGTGTATCTAAAACAATTATTACAAACAGAATACCCACCCACATGCAAAAACAAAACTGAAACCTTTTTTTCTTCTGACAATCGCACCTCCTAAAGGAAGAAATGCATCTTGTTCTTGCATTGGAGAGTTCAGTTTGTAACCTAGGACTTGCTTGTCCTCAGTGCACAGAAATTAGATCAATCTGATACCATATATATATATATTAGAAATGATTTGGAAAATATTTGAACACCTTGTCTTAAAATATTTTATTCATCATGTTAAAATAAAACGTTCCATAATCTTTCTTTTCTTTTTTCATTTTTTCCAATTTTACGGAAAAAAACAAAAAATCTTCAGGGAAAAAAACGGAAAAAACCCGTTTTTTCCCCGAATTTTTCCGGTTTTTTTCCAGGCCTTCACATCTCTAGGTACGCCTCCTTTGGCGTAAACCCCACTGGGCACAATACGATTTCCTTCCAGACAGGCACAGAACTTGGCTGCACATTCTTGGTCTAAGAAGTGGGCATTGTGTGCCACCCAGAAACGTCTGTTTCCAAAATGGGAAGCGGACACGAGAAAAGAGATTCTGGGCAGGTGGGCGGGCAGGCGATCCCTGGC
>NW_015168129.1:155058-158649 GCF_001447785.1 Gekko japonicus | reverse complement strand
ACCTTAGGACCTCCTGCCCACGAGTCAGGCTAATCCCCCTTTAAAGCTGCCTTATGTGGCAGGGCTGTGAGTCGTCACCCAAGCGGCTGTGAGTCTTCTGCCTAGCACTGAGCCCTCCCAGTTCTAGTATTCTGTGCATAGGGCAACGTATGGTCTTTCCCCCTGCATGATTCAAAAAAAGCTCCCACCAATGCTCCCCCTAAGCTGTGGAGTCTTGTGAGCAAAAATTCTACCTTGTGAGCTCCTGGCATTAAAGTTGTGAGCAGGCAATTTGGCTACTGCAGAAATTAGTTTGCTCTGGAGCCCATCCTCCCTGAGCTGAGACAAAAATGTGTGAGCTGGAGGCTAAAAAACTGTGAGCGAGCTCACATGAACTCAGCTTAGAGGGAACACTGGCTCCCACCCCCTTAATCTCTCCCCTCCAGAACGGAAAGCTCCAAACGCAGCCCAGTGGTGCTCCCTCCTCCAGGGCTCACAGTGAGCCACACCTGCAATTATCACCCAAAGAGCCGCCTTTCCTTTCATCTTTGGCACAAGGCCTGCACCTCTGTGGGAGCACTTGCTTCAAGGTGAAAACCACCTGCCAGCCACGAGCCCTACCAGGCAATCAGTTTACCGCAGAGCAGGTGCCACAGTGGGGAGTGGCGCACAAAAGGGCCACAGGTGGTGTGTCAAAGAGGCACGCGTGGCTCTCGCACCACTCCTTTAGCTTCTCCTCGTAGAGAAGGTGCGGCATGCCCACTTTTTCTAACCTTCTGGGTAACGTAGGAGATTATGCTACAGGCCCAGATACGCCTCCTTTGGCGTAAACCCCACTGGACACAATACGATTTCCTTCCAGACAGGCACAGTGGGCGTCGTGTGCCACCCGGAAACGTCTCTCTGTTTCCAAAATGGGAAGCGGACACGAGAAAAGAGATTCTGGGCGTCCTGCTGGGGGGGCACCACTGACCGGCCAGTCGTGCCCAAGTGGGCCAGGGATCGCCTGCCCGCCCACCTGCCCAGAATCTCTTTTCTCGTGTCCGCTTCCCATTTTGGAAACAGAGAGACGTTTCCGGGTGGCACACGACGCCCACTGTGCCTGTCTGGAAGGAAATCGTATTGTGTCCAGTGGGGTTTACGCCAAAGGAGGCGTATCTGGGCCTGTAGCATAATCTCCTACGTTACCCAGAAGGTTAGAAAAAGTGGGCATGCCGCACCTTCTCTACGAGGAGAAGCTAAAGGAGTGGTGCGAGAGCCACGCGTGCCTCTTTGACACACCACCTGTGGCCCTTTTGTGCACCACTCCCCACTGTGGCACCTGCTCTGCGGTAAACTGATTGCCTGGTAGGGCTCGTGGCTGGCAGGTGGTTTCCACCTTGAAGCAAGTGCTCCCACAGAGGTGGCGGCCTTGTGCCAAAGATGAAAGGAAAGGCGGCTCTTTGGGTGATAATTGCAGGTGTGGCTCACTGTGAGCCCTGGAGGAGGGAGCACCACTGGGCTGCGTTTGGAGCTTTCCGTTCTGGAGGGGAGAGATTAAGGGGGTGGGAGCCAGTGTTCCCTCTAAGCTGAGTTCGTGTGAGCTCGCTCACAGTTTTTTAGCCTCCAGCTCACACATTTTTGTCTCAGCTCAGGGAGGATGGGCTCCAGAGCAAACTAATTTCTGCAGTAGCCAAATTGCCTGCTCACAACTTTAATGCCAGGAGCTCACAAGGTAGAATTTTTGCTCACAAGACTCCACAGCTTAGGGGGAGCATTGGTGGGAGCTTTTTTTGAATCATGAAGGGGGAAAGACCATACGTTGCCCTATGCACAGAATACTAGAACTGGGAGGGCTCAGTGCTAGGCAGAAGACTCACAGCCGCTTGGGTGACGACTCACAGCCCTGCCACATAAGGCAGCTTTAAAGGGGGATTAGCCTGACTCGTGGGCAGGAGGTCCTAAGGTTGCCTCTGCCCAGCTTTGGCCTTGGCTTGACAGGCAGGATGCTCCCTCTAAGCTGTGGGGTCCTGTGAGCAGAAATCCTACTTTGTGAGCTCCTGGCATTAAAGTTGTAAGCGAGCGATTGGGCTGCTGCGTAAATCAGTTTGCTCCGGAGCCCTCCTTCTTGAGCTGAGACAAAAATGTGTGAGCCCGAGGCTAAAAACCTGTGAGCCAGCTCACACCAGCTCAGCCTAGAGGGAACACTGGGCAGGCCCTGACCAGGCCGCCATGCTCCAGTTACCTCCAGATTGGACTGCTGCAATATGCTTTAAATGGAGCTGCCTTGGACGGTGGTTTGGAAATGACAATTGGTACAAAACACAGCAGCGAGACAGCTGTCTGCCATTGGTTAGAGTGGTCATATTGGGCCTGTTCACTGGCTGTCTGTCTGCTTTCTGGCTCAGTTCAAGGTGCTGGCCGTTATCCCTGAACACCAAACCACCACCACCACCCAAGGGCTGTCCATTTCAAGATCTTTGAATTTCCCTTTTTCCCCCATAACAACCAAAGTTTTTTGGGGGGGTGTCCACACATCTGCCGGCATTCGTTTGCACTGGGGAACTCTTAATGAGTCAGGTCTGTCTACCTTCCATTGAATGGCAGCCAAAACTCGCCTTCTAACCATGTTTCCTGGTGGGGGTGCCCATTCTTCTGCAGTTCCACCGTTCAGAACCGAGAACAGGAGAAATACCCACTGGCTAGATCTGCCTTTATGCCTCTTCTGCCTTTAATAATGCCCCAAATTCAATGCCCAGAGCACCTCCATTGCCTCCAGGAGTGGAGTGGTGCCAAACACAACTTCAGAGTGGTGCCAAACACAGCCTTTAGATGGTTCAGTGGATGGAGTTTACTGCTCTTTGAGTTTTGGGGTCAGAAAGAAACGTGACAGGCTGGGGTGCCACCGGTTGAGCCTGTCTTTCTTCTCCGATGGCTTGAGTTACCAATTGTGGGATCGCCCGGAACAGATTCCCCATGTCCCTCTGCAGTTGCCGCCGCTCTTGGTCAGCCACCTCCATCCTGTGGGCCCACTCCAGTCCCCCGTCTGGGAACACTCCTCGCCTTCGACCGCTCCGTCACCCACGCTGCCGGCTGCGGTTCAAAGGAGGCCCCATACGGGGGGGTAAAGTTCCTGCTGGGAGCCCCAGGTCGAACCTGCTATCTCTCCAGGGCCCTTGTGTCAGCATATAAGTCTCTTCCGTAGAATCCGAGTTAAAGTGGCCCCAGCTGGAACTCGGCCGATATCCCAGCCGGGGTGGATGTCTGGGCCCTGAGGGAGTCAGGAACATCAACGTGGAGGTTGTTTTAGGGACAGCACCCGTCCCAGCCGCTGTCACCAGCACCGAAGACTGGGTTGTAGGAGTCACCCCCCCCAGTCGTGGTAGGGGTCGGCTCCTTTTCGCCTTCCTTCTCCTTGTCCTCGAGATTAGGGTTCTCCTTTCCGGTGCTCATCTCGATTTAGGAGAGAGGCACGTAGATAATGAAGGATTCTTAACAGAATGTCAGAACCCACAGCCAACAACGGAGTACACGCTTTCAAGAAAGGTTATACTTTTATTGAAGAGCTATAGATGCATTAACATAGTCACTGTTAAGAATGGCGGTTGTCCCTTGGACATAATAAGATATAGG
>NW_015168129.1:146005-154620 GCF_001447785.1 Gekko japonicus | reverse complement strand
CACACACACACACTGCTGTTTTAAGCACGTACAGTAAAATTTCTCATCCATACACCTACTGCAATATCCTTAGGTAATTTGGTGAAGCTGTCTTGATGCAGTCAGAAATCGTTTAATTTCCAGATAACAGGTTGAGTTTAAGATGACAGTTTTACTGGCATCCCCGGTGTGTGTGTGTGTGCATTGACTGAGCATTCAGGAAAAGCAGGCAGAGTGGGTAAACTGGGGGAGATGGACAGTGCAATCCTAAACAGGGTAAAAACCTATTTGAATGGAAGTCAATGGGCTTAGAAGCCTGTGACTCAGTTTAGGATGGCTTTAGTGTAGTGGTTAGGAGTGCGGATTCTAATCTGGGAGAACTAAGTTTGATTCCTCACTCCTCCACATGCAGCTGCTGGTGTGACCTTGGGTCAGTCACAAGTTCTCTTAGAGTTGTTCTCTCGGTAGCCGTTCTCTCAGAGCTCTCTCAGCCCCACCTACCTCACCGGCAATGCGCCCTCTAAGCTGTGGAGTCTTCTGAGCGAAAATTCTACTTTGTGAACTACTGGCATTAAAGTTGTGAGCGAGCGATCTGGCCGCTGCGTAAATCAGTTTGCTCTGGAGCCATCCTTCCTGAGCGAAGACAAAAATGTGTGAGCCGGAGGCTAGAAAACTGAGCTGGCTCACACTAACTCAGCTTAGAGGGAACACTGCTCACAGGGTGTCTGTTGTGGGGAGGGGAAGGGAAAGGAGATTGAAAGCCATTCTGAGACTCCTTTGGGTAGTAAAGGGCAGGGTATAAATCCAATCTCTTCCTCTTCTTCTGTAAATGACATGCTAAAGATCATACTCTATGTCAGTGACACGGACTGTCGAGCATTAGGGTTTTTTCCCTGTGGGTTGTTTGCCCCTGGGTCTGATGCTGTTGGGAAGCAGGTTTTTTTCCCATTTCCCCACAGTGTTGTGGAACATTCGAGCACTTCCCAGGTTTTCCATCAATCTTTCCCAGACCCTCTTTGCTGCAAAATGTTGGGAAAGATCGCAGCTATTTTCCCTGCCCCATTCCCGTGGCAACCATTTCCCCCCTTCCCCTGCTACTGGGGGTGTCTTTTTTGTCGACCCTCTTTGCTGCAAAATGTTGGGAAAGAGCCTGGATGGCTGCTGTAGGGATGGGGCAGCTATTTTCCCTGCCGCATTCCCGTGGCAACCATTTCCCCCCTCCCCTGCTACTGGGGGTGTCTTTTTTGTTTTTTAAACTCCATTAATTGAATATTGTTACAAGAACCTGTAAAATAGAGTTTTCATTTTTAAAAGGTAAGTCTCGTGTCATGGCAGAGGTATGATTTTCCCCCTTATACCTTCACAGTGAAAGGAGCTAGAGGACCTACCTTTTAAAATGAAAGCTAGGGATTCAGAGAACCTGATACATAGATTGTTGCAGAGTTGCAATCATGTTCAGTTGTTGGTTTTTTAAAAAAGAGAAATCCCTGTTGGTGTGTTGGGGGGTGGGGTGGAGGCGGAGGCTCCTGCAGGGAACGGGGGCCACCACCACCCGTTCCCTGCAGGAGCCTCCGCCTCCACCCCACCCCCCAACACACCAACACTGCCACTGTGTGGACGCCCCGTTGTTGCCACCTGCTGCATCAGGAGTCCCAGCAGCAAAGGAGAAACCACACAAGCCTCACCCCGTGTGGGAAATACCAAGCAGTCTCCCTTGCTGCCTCCCCTTCCACAAACATTGGTCCCCAGAACTTTTGAGCTAGTACCAAGGGGGATGGAGTTGCTGCCTGTTTCTCCATCCTGCAAGAGAATCCACCCCATCAACATCTTCCCTGCTGCACAGCTTCCAACTAGCCATCCAGGGGCCATTTCCTCTGCAATAACAACATGACCACTGGGTTTTATTTGGGTTCCACGATCCAGTACTCTGCTCGGAAATGGATATCAGCAAAGTCTTTGTTAAATTCAATCTCTGCCCGGTTCCCGGTCGATTGCCAGTAAAACAGCTGGTTTCTGGAGAAGACGGAGGTCTTCATGTTGTTCACATCTCGAATCTGAACAAAGGAAGGTGTCAGTCACCCAATCACACACTTCTTGGACCGTCTTTTTTCATCTGTTTGTTATTGGCAGTGCCTGTCTCCACCCAAACTTAAACCCATTTAGCAGTCACTCCTCCCCACCACCACCAGGAATCCACACAGGACCCTTCAAGCATTTTTCAGTTGTTCTGCTGGCTATGTGTGGAAAACAGAAAGGGCAAATCTCAAAATGCAGCGGAACTCTAAATCAATGGGTGACTATGCAGGAAGGTGGGTCAGCAGTCACATTTCAAGCATTTTGTGCCCTGCGAAGCACTAGCTTTGCTCTGGGAGCCAGACTTAGGGGTAACGGGGAGGGATGAAGCAGGGCAGACCATCCCTTTACCTTACTGGGAATGTCTTGGGTAGGCTGCTGCACTGGAGAGCCACCGGTGGCTGCAGCAAGCACAGCCAAGCGGCTCCGGGGGTGCCAGAGATGCAAAGCGGCCATTCACGCAGCTGAGACGACATCTGTTGCCATCGTCAGGGTGGCCGGGGTCTGGTGCGAGTGGCCCCTGGGGCATTAGCAGCCCCCAAAGCTCACTGGGCTCAGTTTCCTCCAGGGCTGCTTTAGTATCCACCCTGTCAGCCAGTGTGGTGTAGTGACTAGAGTTCTGGGCTAGGGTCAGGGAGGCCAGGGCTTGAATGCCCGCGTGTTGTGCCCTGGGAGCTCGGGGGCAGGGGGACCCCGGGTGAGTCACACACTCTCGGCTGAACCCGACTCTCAGGGCCCTTGTGAGGCTCCAACAGAAAGGACTGAGGTCAGCCATGTTCGGTCCCCACCGGGAAGAAAGTTGGGGTACAAGTACACTAAATAAACCCACCCCAGTCCACCCTTGGGGTCAGTACTTCTGGCGGGAGTTGGGAAAGACCTCTGCCTGAGACCCTGGAGAGCTGTAAAGAGGGGCCGTGGCTCAGTGGTAGAGCCTCTGCTTGGCATGCAGAAGGTCCCAGGTTCAATCCCCAGCATCTCCAGTTGAAAGGACCAGGCAGGAGGTGATGGGAAAGACCTCTGCCTGAGACCCTGGAGAGCTGTAAAGAGGGGCCGTGGCTCAGTGGTAGAGCCTCTGCTTGGCATGCAGAAGGTCCCAGGTTCAATCCCCAGCATCTCCAGTTGAAAGGACCAGGCAGGAGGTGATGGGAAAGACCTCTGCCTGAGACCCTGGAGAGCTGTAAAGAGGGGCCGTGGCTCAGTGGTAGAGCCTCTGCTTGGCATGCAGAAGGTCCCAGGTTCAATCCCCAGCATCTCCAGTTAAAAGGACCAGGCAGGAGGTGATGGGAAAGACCTCCGCCTCAGACCCTGGAGAGCTGTAAAGAGGGGCCGTGGCTCAGTGGAAGAGCCTCTGCTTGGCATGCAGAAGGTCCCAGGTTCAATCCCTGGTATCTCCAGTAAAACAATCTGGCAGTAGGTGATGAGAAAGACGTCTGCCTCGGACCTTGGAGAGCCGCTGCCAGTCTGAGTAGACAAGACTGGCCTTGATGGACCCAGGGAGGCCTGATTGAGCAGAAGGCAGCTTTGTGTGTTCAAACCACCACCCCTAGTCATCTCCCGCCTTGAAAAGCCTACAGGATTGCCATAAGTTGGCTGCCACTTGATGGCACTTGCCACCATCACCATCTTTCAGTGAGCTGGAGAAATGGAGGTCACTGGCAGCAATTGGGGAGGCACAAGGCCATGGAGCAGTTTCATAATCAGGGCGAGGAGTTCGTGCTGGCTGCAGAAGGGAATACTAGCCAGAGTGAAGCTGGGTCGGCCCGGTTAGTATTTGGGTGGGAGACCACCAAGGAAGTCCAAGGCTGTGATGCAGAGGCAGACAGTGGTAAACCACCTCTGAATGGCTCTTGCCTTGGAAACCCCATAAGGGGTCTCCACAACTTCACAGCACTTTCCCCTGCTGGGATCTTACAGGGCTGCCGAAAAAAGATCACTGAGAAAATGTGTGGGAAGCACTTCTGAGCCCTTGAATTGCCCCATGGAAACTCCCTCCGACGACTGCCACAGGGTAGGAATACGCGCAGTGCTCTCACCAAGATGTAACGGGAGTGTGCTTCGTTGGCCTGGACGCTCAGATCCACATGCACGGTGTGGATGGCTATGCGGTGTCGAGGAGCCACATCAATGAAGGTCCTGCATGCCGCTTCTGTGCCCACGCCGGCCAATGGTGCAGGGCTCGTTATTTCTCCTCGGGGACCAAAGAGCTGCACGTCACAGTCTGGGGTGGCAAAAAAAGAGTGAGGGATTTGTGAGGGGGGCCCCTGGCCTGCACCAAGCTGCTGCGGTTGGAAACGGCTGCTAAGAAGATGGGCACGGCTTTGCCCTTCTTTTAGGGCACAGTGAGGCCGTGGCTGAGGCCCTGGCACAAATATGTGCCCTTAGGATTCCTGCAGGATCCGGGCAGCCAGCGCTTCTCAGCCTTGAATGACAGAGGGGAGATTTCCTTGCAGTGGTGGGGAAAACATCCCCCGAGTGTTGCCAACTATGGGTTGGGAAATTCCTGGAGATCTGGCAGCGGAGCCTGGGGAGGGGCCTCAGCTGGGTATAATGCCAGGGAGCCCCATCTGGAGGCGGGCCACCCTGCTTCCTTTCTGTGTTTCAGGGAAAGGTGCAGGAGCCAACAAACACTGTGGCAGCCTCAGCATGAGCACTGGTGTGCGGGGGGAAGTGGCCCGACTTCTTCTGAGACCAGTAGTTTCTCCCGGGACAAAACGTGACACAATACAGATTGCGGCGCTCCATGCATGAGTAAAAGGCAAATGGCACAGGCTTCTGATCACAGCCACAGGAGGGGAGGGGATTCAACCCTTCCACACTCCTCAGTTTTGCAAAACCAGTCTCCCAGCACGGTTATTAGCTCCTTAAGAGGCAAAGGCCTTTTAAAACCATCATAACAGCGTGCAAAGTCCAGACCAGTGAGTCAAACCAAGCAGGAGCTGAAGGGTTAAATCCCCTCCTCCCCAAGCGGCCTGACCTGAGTCAGGGCTGCACGCACACACGCACGCACAGTGGGCCTTCTCCGGATGGACAAACGTCTATGATCTGTTGGCCCCCACGGCTTTTCACTTGCTCTCCGGATGGACAAACGTCTATGATCTGTGTCACGTCTGTTGGCCCCCACGGCTTTTCACTTGTCATGCTCAAAATAACAGATGCATGGGCCATTCCTGGTGCATGGAGGCGCCAGCAGCTTAGGCTCCATTGAGGCCCAGGGAGATCCTGCTAAATCTGCCACCATTGGGCTTTCTCCTCTAACCCCAAAGCTCCACTTTAACTTCAAAAGTAGCAGTGTCGGTGTAATGTATTCAGCCTGACATGCCCGGACTTGCCCGGGCTGGCCAGGCACAATTCCTATGTTAGCTTCAGTCGAAAGACAAAGGATCCGGAGGATCCTAGCCGGCCCAATCAAAAGGGCTAGCTTCCCAGCCGGGAGACCAATGGTCGCCCGGTTACTGTAAATAGCCTATCGGGAGCAGGGGGTGTGTTTAGGTGTGCTTGGTGGTGGGTTTTCTGAATGCATATAAACCGGCCTGCGAGCCGGTCAGTTGTCTTTGTCCTGAACTAAATAAAGGTATGCTTAGCTGAAATCACTCTCCGTCTGCATACTTTTCAGTCGGTTTCATGGCAGCCCACCTTGGTGGTATTTCTTCCTTGCTGCTGCGCTGCTGTACTGAAGGACAACTCCGTTGCCAGGCAGCAGGAGGCGCTGTCTCACCATCAGGGTGTTGGTCCGGGCGTTTATGACGGAGAGCGTCAACCTCTTGCAGCCTGTCCGCCACATCTTTCGGCTGGAAAACACCACCATCTCTCCTGGAGCCAAAAGAGACAGAGGGGCACAGGTCAGCCGTCTCCTCCCCGGAGCCCGGCAGCATCAGCACCATGAATGAAGTCAAGCAGCACAGCTCTTGTGAGAAGCAGCAGCTGTTAGGGTTGCCAACCTCCAGGTGGTGGCTGGAGATCTCCTGGAATTACAACTGATCTCCAGGTGACAAGGATTGGTCCTCCGGGTGGGCTCTATGGCATTGTACCTCTCAAATCTCCAGCAATCTTTCAACCTGGGAATTGGCAACCATACCAGACCTGCTTGCTACATCGTGAAAAGAGCCAGCTTTTGACTGCCCCAGAACTCTTCATGAGGTTGGATTTTCAGTGCCAAGAAAAAAAGGGGGGGCACTAAATGTTCAGGACCTGGTGGGGAATTCTCCCCTTCCCCTCCATTTGGGGTAGTGATAATGTACTGAACATCTTGCTGGAAGTGAAGGTGCTGTCCCGAGTTTCAGCCTCCAGACCACATGGCAAGAGAGTAGCTCGCTCGATAGGCACACTGACTTTCCCTTCCTGTGTCTACTCTTCTGCCACTGTCCCCTTTGAAATGTAGATGGTGTTCTCAGGGACGACAACTATTTGTCCTCTCTTGGCACCACGAGGCAGATGGCCCTCTCACCATCTGCTTCCATCCTTAGCTAGTAAGTTAGTACTCTATCCTCTCCCTACTCTTTCCTATCCAAAAGTGTACTTCTCAAAGAGAGAAGTATTCCTCTTGTTAAACTTGCAACATGGCTCTGTGAAGCTTCGTAAGCTGAGCAACCTGGTCAAGCGATGCTGCTGTGTCTGTAGCTTTATTTAAGCACTCTGCTAACTAGTGGAAACTGGACTAACTACACCAGTTAACCCCAACAGACATCTTACCAGGTGAAACATCAAGGGCGCTGTTATGTCCGCTGGCCACTACTAGGCAACAGTGGTTTGCAACCAGAGCTTGGCTCCCTAGTAACAATAGGGACTAGGATCCTGAGCCTCCCAGTTAGCACCTATAGGAACTGTGGCGGGAAGTTCAAACCCTCCAATGGGACCTATGGGTGTGTATCAGGGACTGTATATAGTTGGCCGTGTCGGCCGGTTGTAGTTGTTGTGTTGTGTATCAGTAAACGATGAGCTGATAATCACTGAGCGTCTGTCTTCACTACGCGTCGAACCCAGTACACAACAGGCGCTCAAAACATTGCTGTACTGTGACTAGTTGGTTGGTCCTAATAACAAGTCTAACGCGATTATCCTTTCTGGAGTTTTGCTAGGGACTTGACATGGCTGCCTCCAATCTTTGTCAACTTTGGAAAGTTCCAAGAATCCCTGGAGAACTTGCAGTTTTAGAAATACAAAGAAAACCTTTGCTTAGTCCTGCACTCCCTCACCCCTTAAACTACCATTCCCATCCCATTGTGTGTCTGTGCCTCACATACCTGGCAGGGACCACTCCGTGCACACTGAAGAGGTGAGGTGGCAGATAGGATGGGGGAGAGGCGGTGGATTCAGTCCCTGTGCTCCTGCTGGTGTGCGTGAGGGATCAGCCCCTGTGGGTGCCTCTCTCTCTAAGCGGCAGATGTCCAGGGGTGTACTGTGCAGCTACTTACAAATGGGATCTGGCATCAAACTGGATTCCGGGGCATACTGTCGATGGGGGGTGGTGCTCAGACTGGGCAAACCGACTCGGCTTCCCTCAGGGCCCCCCCCCCCGGGAGTTTCGAGCTGACGCGGCAACTGGGGACAGACTTAGACACCCACCTGTGCTGCAGTTGAGGGAGCTCTCCAGCACTTGGACTGTGACCACCTCTCCTAAGGGGCGGCCAATGGCAATGGTGCAGTCACTGGCTTGCAGGCCGGTCATGTTGATCAGCCCAGTGGAACGGAGGAACAGCCTCCCACAGATGCCTGCGTGGAAGCAGAGAGGCCAACGGGCGAGAGACACAGGCTGAGGCAAAGCACATGGAAAGTAGGCCCAACCAGCCCCCAACAGAGCTCCAGCAAGGGAGTGGTGGCGCAGGGGATTTTTCCCTGCCTAACTACAACATCTGAACTGCCATGCTTTGGTAGTTCTAGCCCCGTGCCGGTGTGAGCAACCAAGCCTTGTCCTAGCTCATCGTCTACCCAGCGATTCGAAAGCTTCGGCGAGTAGATAAATTGGGGACCACTCGTAAGGGGGTGGGCACCAAAGTTCCCTCTAAGCTGTGGAGTCTTGTGTGCAAAACTTCTACGTTGTGAGCTACTGGCATTAAAGTTGTGAGCAAGCGATTTGGCTGCTGCATAAATTACTTTGCTCCGGAGCCATCCTTCCTGAGCTAAGACAAAAATGTGTGAGCTGGAGGCTAAAAAACTGTGAGCTAGCTCACACTAACTCAGCTTAGAGGGAACACTGGTGGGCACACCCCTCCCTTCGGGAAGGTGTTAGCTGCCGAGGCAACTTCTGAGGCACGGCGACCAGAAAGACGAAAGAGCTGTGTCGGCTTCCCTGCAATGGAGCAAGTCGGCCAGGCAGTGGCAGTGTGTGGCTGCACAACATCAAGAAGCCAGACGTCATCAGCCAGCTGACAAGATGCCATAGGAACACGACTGACCCAGCCCGCAGATGAAGCCCGGCTAGCTGCAATGTGTGTGTAATTAATGCTGCATGTTTGTCTTCCCTATCCCCACAAATATTGTTAGTCCAACTGTCTCAAGAGTAACTGTAAATCGCTCTGAGCCCGCAGGTATGTGGGAAAGAGCGATCAATAAATCGAAAGTATTAT
>NW_015168129.1:141804-145799 GCF_001447785.1 Gekko japonicus | reverse complement strand
GCGGGGGAAGTAAAGGAATTATTGTGCAATTCTCCAAAACCAGGACCTGCAGTTTAAAGTTAAGCCTATTTTGTTTCTGGGCACTGAGGTTTTTTCTTAGGAGACTTCTGGGGTGGTGAGAAGTGGAAACAGTCTGGGGAGGCCACAGAGGTGTTCGTGGTAAGGAGGGCAGACGGGACGAAGGTACTGCGGAGGAGCGACACGGAGCCCCCCCCTGAGCCCCCTCCCTTGACACCTCTCGGCTCAGCTCGTGAGGGGCTTTACCACTGTCTTGCTGAAGCCCATCTATGCAGCCCTAAGGGGCAGAAACATGGGGGCACAACCCAGCCACATTTAAGCTACCAGCCCCCTTCATTCCAATGGCGGTCACCTGTGTTCAGGGCTGTAGCCAGCAGCGGGGCACATGGGGCTCCACCCCTTTCACGTTTAGAGCGGCCCCACCCCAGTCTCCCCCACACACCGGCCGTGGCCAGAGGACACAGCGCCCGGGTGCATCATGTGGCCTGACGGGGGCCCCTGCGGAGGCTGAAAAATTGTGAGCTAGCTCACAGTAACTCAGCTTTAGAGGGAACATTGGATGTGACTCATGGGATGCAGGTAAAGAACTGTGGTATGACCCATGAAGGGGCAAGTGCAGGGCCATACCCAGTGGTGGGGCACATGGGAAGTGCCCCCTTTTGTATATGCAGTGCCCCACCCCTATCCCCCACCCCGATCTTCCCTTTCAGCCAGGCATCGTTTAATCTACACTGGCCTGAAGCAATTTCACTAACCCTACTTCCTTCCTGCAGCTCTTCCTGCTTCTTGGAGGGTGGAAGGAGGAAGGAAGGAAGATTAGCGAAATTGCTTCAGGCCTGTCCCCTGAGCTGACCCTCCAGACAAGGTGCCAAAGGCAGCCCAGTGGCGGCAGATGCTCGGTGCCTTCATTGGGGGTGGAAGGGAAGCAGGGCTTGCTGGGTCTGCCATGTAGCCACTTCTTGGGGCAAGAAACAGTTGCAGAGCCCAGCCACCCTTGTCCTTCCCACCCGCATTGGCACCCCATGGGCTCCGGGCCACCCTTGCCACTGCAATGCATATGGGGGGACCCCCTGGTTGGGGATCATCAAGCCACGCAGCTGGGTCCTGAGTGGAGGAAGCCAGGCAAGGGTGTGGGGTTGAAAGGGGGGGCACTCGAGGGGTCAACCGAGGGGTTCCATCTGGAGGTGGGAGGGCCCAAAGGTGGCAGGGAGGCTGGGGTGGGAGCTGTGGAGAAGTCACCTGGTAGGCCTTCCTCAGGCAACCCAGTGTTGGGAGCCAGCCAGCGCCACCAACAGGGAGCTGAGACATCCGTTCACTCACCAGGGCCATTTAATTTATTTAGCAGTGCCCTGGCAGCCCCCCCCCCCCCGAAAAAATCCTGGCAAAGGGGCTGCCTGAGTTTAAATCTCTCCCAGAGGAATCCAAAGAACTGGAAAGAGTTTAACTTGGGCTCAATCCAACCCTAATTTAAAAAAGAAGACGAGGCTGTTGTGCAGCTGACTCCTTTGCGCTGTCCCAACGTCTGCCTCCAGCCGGATCCCCATAAAAATAAACAGCGCAGGGCTCTTTTTGTAGCAGGAACTCCTTTGCATATTAGGCCACACACCCCTAATGTAGCCAATCCTCCAAGAGCTTACAGAGCTCTTCTTACAGGAGCTACTGTAAGCTCTTGGAGGATTGGCTACATTAGGGTGTGTGTCGCTTAATATGCAAATGAGTACCTGCCCGCCCCGCCGCCGCTACCCAACTGTGCTCACCAGTGTGGTCCTCCCCCGGTATCTTCTCCTCCAGTTGCTTCCCAGAAGGAGATGCTTTGCCAGGCCGTGGGAGATCCAGGGTTCTCTCTCCTGGTACCCTGGGGCTGGGAGTGGCTCCTGTCGCCATCTGGCCAGCACCTGGCGCTGGAGTCCCGTTCTCCCACCCGAGGTGCCCGTCTGCCCTGGTTTGTTCCAGGCAGGGGCCAAGGGAGCAGCTGCGCACTCTCACGGGCTTGGGGGAATTCCTGCACAGGATGGGGTTCACTCGCGCTCCCATTTGGGGACTGGTGCAGAAAACCTCCCGGGTCTGGATGCTGCTCCCACAAGACACGGAGCACTGGCAAAGGAGAAAGTCGGTGTTTAAATGCAAATAAGCCAGGCACTCAAAGCAGGCCCCACCCAGACTGGAAGGGGCACATCGTCAGGTACCAGAAACACTCTTGTCACGAAGTACTCCCATCCCCGGCCCCTTCAGGGTCCGACTCCTGGAAGTCAGCCCAATTCTAACACCTTCCCACATTCGGTGGCAGCTCCAGCAGGCACCTCTGTCCTGTTCCTGATCCAAAAGGAGAGCACCTACGTGCCCCAGATCACCTTGGTGAAACTAATACAACAACAGCCCCACTAATGCTCAAGCCCAGAGACAGCTTTAATGTAGGCCTGCCTATTTCTAAGGGCACCAGAGGTCATTTCGGGGGGGGGAACGCGGGGGAACACAGTTCCCCCGGGTGAGGTACGGGGGGCGGGGCACATGATGAAGCGCCGCCCCCTGCTTCCGGCCGCCCTGCTTCCGGCCGCCCTGCTTCCAGCCCTCATTTAGCCAGAAGGAGGCAGGAGAAGAGGGAGGGTAAGTTGCTTCCTCCCCGCCTCTCCCCACCCCTGCCTGCCTGGGGCCAGGGAGGGCCTTGGCGGGGCTTCCTCGCACTCCCGCTGGCCTTGCAGGTCCACCTCCAGGCCCCTGATGTCAGGGGGTGTGGCATATGCTAATGAGTTATGCTAATGAGTTCCCCTAGCTCTTTTTCTACGAAATGACCCCTGAAGGGCACAAGATATAAACTTCACCACAAAGTAACATGCCTATCATTACCAGCCAAAAGATATAACAGATGAAAATCATGTGAGCAGAGAGGAAACCTGTTCAATAAAGGCAGCATATATTTAGCTCTTATAGAGCATATATTTAAGCTCATATATTTAGCTCTTATGAACACAAATAACAGCGAAATACAAAACGAGATAAAGTTTCAATTACAGCTCTTCCCCAAGAGCAGAGACCTGACGATTCTGCAGGTGGTAAAGCATTTACTCTAGCCAAGAAAAAAAGCTGACAGAAATTGGGACTGTTAGAAAAATAAAACACCTCGCCAAAAACAGGGAAAGTACCTCTGTCCATTCGGTGGATCTCCACTCGTAAGAGCACATGCGGTCGATGCAGGGGATGCTGGGAAGGGGCTTCTCTGCTTCCAGGCAAGAGGTGTTTGTCACTTCAATCTCTCGGCCTCGAGAAAACTGTATGCAAATAACAGTCTGGAGGGCCACCCCAAGCCCGCAGGAGGAGGAACACGGGCTGAGACCTGCCACTTTCCACCTTTCCAGAATGGGAAAAGAAAACAGACTGGTGAGACAGAGACACCCATGGCTGCCCTCCACACTAGCCCTCATCGAGGCAGTGATGGGGACTCACCCTGGCTTTGCACCCTTTCAGCTACTCTGCAGTGAAATACTTCATCCCCAGGCATCTGGGTAAAATTTTAGAATGTCGCAAGGCCACTGATGACTTTGCACTCCAGGAATGCTCACAGATCATACTAAAACTACCTTTCCATGTAAGCAAAAAGTTGCAGATCAAGTGTTTCAAGTGTTCAAGTGTTTCTATCTAGCTTTCAAAGGTAACAGGATGCCAAACTCGTGTGCTGCAATAAATACATTAAAAACAGGTTTAAAAATTGTGTGTGTTTTTTTAAAGTTGTTTCTGATTGCCACCTTGGAGGCCCGAAACTAGATGGAAAGGAGGCACAAAAATATTTTTAAAGAAATAGAATAATTTGCATGTGCAAAAGGGGCTCCTGTGGACCCAGAATACCCCACTACGGGGGGGGGGGCTGCCCACCATGCCCCTGACTCCCAGTGACTCCATGGCCCCTCCTTTCCCCAAACCCCTGCCCTCCCCAAGCTCCCCCCCCCCCCGATCCCAAAAACATCACCCCCCCCAGGTGTGTA
>NW_015168129.1:135888-141765 GCF_001447785.1 Gekko japonicus | reverse complement strand
GATCCCAAGAACTTCCCACTCCTGAGGTTGGCAACCACAGAGTGAGTGTGCAGGAGGAGCTCTTCTTTCAGAGGCAAGCCAGGCGGACCCCGAGGAGACCAGGCAGTGGGCTCCTCCATCTCTGTTCCCCCCCCCCCGCCGCCTTTCCTGGACAGCCTGTGGCAACTCGTCTTCCTGGCCTCCTTGTAGTGGCGGTTGGGGGGTGGAGGCGGTGACCCCTCCCCCTCCCGGAACTCCAGATCCCACCTGTCTAGCAAGTGCCCAGCTAATGACCTTGGGGGACACGGCTGCAGGTTGCACGCTTCCTGTTCCTCGGGGCGGGGCAAATCCTCGCAGTGTGTGTCTGGCAGCATCTCTTCCTCCTCCTTCTCCCCCGTCTGCCGTGCACAGTACAGGACGTTACGCATCACACCTCCACCGCAGCTCGCACTGCAAGGGCCCTGTTTGCGGAACCAGCTGAGGAACAGCAGAGCCCAAATGTTGAACGCGCCCCCGATTGCCTTGCACCATTAGCAGGGCTGAGCCCCACCACCTGTCAAGGTCAGGGCCTGGCCCTGAAACAATAAAAAAGCAGCAACTGTCTGGGGAGGGGGCCGTGGCTCCATGGCAGAGCATCTGCTTGGCACGCAGGAGGTCCCATGTTCAACCCCTGACGGCACCTCCAGCCAATGTTCCCTCTAAGCTGGGAAGGCTTGTGAGCAAAAATTCTACTTTGTGAGCTCCTGGCATGAAGGTTGTGAGCCAGCACTTTGGCTACTGCATAAATCATCATCAAGTTTATTGTATTAGCCATTGGCCATAACAAAACATAAATACAAACAGAATCCTTATACATCACATTAAGTTATCCCTTCACTAACTTGCGCTGAATCCTAGCCTTAATCTTATCTTTTTTGCCGCCAAAGCAAACAGGGACATTCTGCTGGTAACATATACATCCATATCAGAGAGCAAAAAAACAACCAACTCCTCTTTTGAGAATCCATTGTGCAAAGGTAAAATAGGGTATATAAATCTCTGCCTAAGTGATTCGTGCCATGAGCATCTCAGTAAATAGTGCTCAATATCATCCACTTCGCCCAAACCACATTGACAGATTCTTAAGGCAACAGGTAAACCCATAAAACGACCAACACAGACCATTGAAGGAATGGCATGGAATCTGAGGGCTTACTGCATACAGCAGTTTGCTCTAGAGCCCTCCTTCCTGAGCTGAGACAAAAATGTGTGAGCTGGAGGCTAAAAAACTGTGAGCTAGCTCACACTAACTCAGCTTAGAGGGAACACTGCCTCCAGCTAAAACCCTAACCTCAGCCAGAGAGCCCGGAGAGCTGCTGCCACTCCGAGTAGACCAGGCTGACCCTGACGGACCCAGGGAGGTCTGAGTCACTATGAGGCAGCTTCACGGCTGCTCAGCTGCCTCTAAGCATGTGCAAAGAGCACTCCCTTTGCCACTCAAACACAGGATGCTTCCCAGTCAATGGACTTGGCTACAGTGTGAGTTTAAACCCACTCAGTTCTAAGCAATGCCCATGGCAGGATTCCCATGGGGGAGCAAAAATGTCTCCCCACGGCTGCAGCAAGTGGCCTGGACGGGGGTGGGGACGGAGTCCACCACATATCCTGTGCCTCAGCTGCTCACCACTGTTGCCACCCCCATCTTTGCCTCCGACCACATTTGACTCCCCGTATTTGCCTCACCGGCGGCACAGCAAACCCGCCCCCCTTTTCCCTTCCCAGAAGAGCCACACTGTGAAGCAACACCACGGATCAGCCCTGAAGAGGAGAGGAGCCTTTTAAAGGGCCAGAGGTGTGTGTGAGGGGAAGGCGGAGCTTAGTTCCCCCAGTCTGAATATGGAACTTAGCTCTGCCCTCCTATTGGCTGCAAGGAAAGCGGCCACGTGGGCTGCAGTCACCAACGCCTTTCCCAGGAGCCCACAAGTCATGCCTGGTTTGTGGTTGCTACCCGCACAGCGGGGGCTTCCCACTCATCACACGGGGAGGGGGGGGACCAGAAGGATCTCACAAGGTCAGGTCCACATTTTGCTTTTCAGATTTATATCCTGTTCTTCCTGAAAAAAGACCGGGGCAGCTGGCACAGAGTCCACAGGACGGATCAGACCCTGCCGTTCAGAGCTCCTAGCGGATCTGAGCCGGGCAGCAGCCAGCGGGATGCCGAAACACAAAACCTTCAGGTCTGTGGTCAGTGGCCACCCTGGCAAGACACTTGGGGCTGCAGACAGGAAGGAGACCTAAGGGATGGCATGGCCTGCCAGGCTACGGTGGCCACATGGGCTAGGATTCTTTGGATCTTCTCTTGCATTTCTAGTCTCTATATGTATATGCAGTGCCCACGCTGGGCACTTTACCTTGGTGGGCATGGCAAAAGATTACAGATTTCCACCTGACTCTCCGGCTTCAGTGCCTGGTCACAATATCCCTCCTCAGTTTCTTCTTTGGTATCAAAGTCCAGACAGACATAGCGCAACAGAACTGAGCCTGGAAGAGAAAGTGGTTGGAATGCATGTTGTGAGTTAGTTATACGGGACTTTCTCCCATCTGGAATTCCTGCTCAGAATCTTTCCCATCGAGTGAAAACAAACCTAACCACGGAACAATGGGGCAGTCTGAGAGGTACTTTCAGTGAATTCAAGCCCCTGTTCTATAAATTTCCAGCATGAACCATTTAAAGAGGGGAAAGACAGCTGTGGAATGCACTTATTGGCTAGTGCCTGAGTACTACCAACCCTTCCCATTCAATCCTCAGAGCAATGTTGCAGTGGTTCAGATAGAAGCATCCATGGTTTCAGGGTTTTTTTTAAAGGGGACAATCCACCAGACGCACAAAAGAAGTGTCAATATTAATAACTGATCTGGCATTCTTCTTGCATTGGTAATGCCACGGGCAAAACCCAGGCTAGAGGGAAACTGGAAGCTCCTTCGCCCCACCCACCCACAGCACCAAATGAATGGGTGCTTTTAAAGGTGAGTCTCCCCGATGTACATCTGACTGCAAGTCTGATCCTGTACCCAGGACCAATGTTCCCTCTAAGCTGTGGAGTCTTGTGAGCAAAAGTTCTCCTTTGTGAGCTACTGGCATTAAAGTTGTGAGCGAGCAATTTGGCTACCGCATGAATTAGATTGCTCTGCAGCCCTCCTTCCTGAGCCAAGATAAAAATGTGCGAGCCGGAGGCTAAAAAACTGTGAGCTGGCTCACACTAACTCAGCTTAGAGGGAACATTGCCCAGGACCCAACACAGGTCAGGTGAATCGCATAGTTATGTCCCAAGCCTGTCACTTGGCTCTCAATCCTTATCCCCAACCAACCTGTCAGAAGCTCTGCACCTCCACTCTGAACTACAGACATCCAGGCATAAAAAGCTCCAGTGCCCAGGTGGGAATGAGGAGCCACACACAAGCCCCCCTGTTCTCACGGAAGGGAGGGTGTCGTCATTGACAAGACACCCCAATGGAAGGTAGCTCACCTCCTCCACAGCTGACCGGGCATTCTCCAGCCAAAGGGCTCCAAACAGAGACTGACTGACTGCGGTTCTGATGGGGCCAAAAGGGGACGACAGAAGACTCCAGGGGGCGCACGTCGTTCTCCTTCAAAAAGGGCAATGAGAGCACAACATTTCACGGAGGTGGCTCAAGCAGTGCGTGAATGATTGAGCCTAGCGGGAACCTAGCAGGGACTGGAAACAGGAATTGTGCTGCCCCCAGTCAGCGTTAACTGTAGGTATAGTAAACTGCTGTGTATCTTTAAGAGCAGTTGCCCCCGGGAATTGTAGTCCTTAATTAGTCATCCCAAAAGCCTCCCTCTGACTGATTCTTTAAGGGTAATTTCCTGAGCCCAGAGGCGTGAACAGGGGTCAATTCGGGGGGGGGATCGCCGTTCCCCCGGGTGAGGTGCGGGGGGCGGGGCACACGATGAAGCCCCGCCCCCTGCTTCCGGTCGGGTAAAATGGCGATTTGACGCACCCTGTAAGTGCTCAGGGTGGACGGGTGTTCCTTACAGCAGTTTGGACTGTATTTTGGTCCAACACGGCTTCCCCCAGGCAGGGGGAATGACTGGCAGGCATCAAGACCCAAGAGAGGGTTGAGATTTGTGTGATCAAGTCTCGGAGGAGGCTTGTATTACACTTTGATCCCCTCTCCCGAAGCGGGCGCGCATTCAGGGGTGTGTGGCCTTATGACACACTTCTGGTGATGTCAGGGTGTGTGGCATATGCTAATGAGTTATGCTAATGAGTCCCCCTAGCTCTTTTTCTACGAAACGACCCCTGGGCGCGGAGATAGGAATTTTATTGTTCTTTTCCGTCTTCTTTGTCCATCCTTACCGCAAGGAGAAGGGGAAACCCATCTCTTTCTCACCACGGCAACTGAATTGACCTGAATCATAAAAGATGTAACTTTCCACTCAGCCATCAGCTCAGATCATGAGTAATGATCTGTTGAATGCATGTGAAGTTTAAATAAAGGTGATTTTCTCTTTAGTGGCTGTGCGTTTGCTCACACCTAGAAAAGCGCTGAGCTTGGCCAAAAGCTGGCACCGGACAGGACAGGAATGCTCTGGTGGGTGTCTTGTGGCTCAGTCTGGGTCGACTCGAGCGGCACCGCTGCAGACTGAAAGCATCAAGCATCCCCGGCTTCTTTGTCCTCCTTTGACTCTTGCGGCAGCAGCATCCAAGAGGAAGAGGAGGAGGAGGAGGAGGAGGCCAGGAGAGCTCCTCCGTCCTGCTCCCCCAGTCAGGGGAGGCCCCGTCGCCCACCCGTGCTCTGCTGCCACCTGACCTGCGAGGCCTCCAAGGGAGAGGGGAGGGGGTGGCACTACCTGGTTCCTCCGCCCTCCTGGAGGGGGAATAGGCCACCCTTCCAGTCCCCTCCCCTCTGTCCTCCACCCAGCCAGAAGTGTCCTGAAGCCCCCTCTCACCTGTTGCGGCCTCCCAGGCTGCTCTCTTTCCCGGGCAGGGCTGGGTGACGGGACCGGCTTCCCCTGGGACTGAACCCAGAGCCTGCCGCCTTGCCCTGCCTGTTCTGGGCACATCCTGGCCTGGCTGCTGCAGCTGCCAGTTGTGTATGCCTTTGTCTCAGCCAATGTCAGTTGACCCTGCAAGTTTGGGACAGGTCCCGTCACCAGACAGCCTCTTAAAGCAGCGTCACTGCCAACCAGGAGTCAGTCATTGCCGTTTGGGACATTCAGTGGGAACCAGGAAGGAGACGGTGCCAAGGAGAAGGGGAAACCCATCTCTTTCTCCCCATGGCAAATGAATTGACCTGAATCATAAAAGATGTAACTTTCCACCCAAGTCCCAAACACAGCATGTTTACACTCTCTGCACCCATCTCTTCGGAGAGGAGAAGGAGGAGGAGGAGGAAGAGAGAGCTAGCGTTCAGCACATCCACACACAGGCATGAACTTTGGTGACTGCCATACATACCCTGTGCCACCCCAAAGGGCAGACGTTCACCATGCAAGAGACAAAAGCAAGGGGCTTCTTCTCCACTGAGCACAGAGCATCCTCCACTACAGTCTCCAGGCCACCAGAAACCTGGATGCAGGAAAGATTCCGTGGGGCAATTCCTAAGCCGCAGGTGGCAGAGCACTTGCCCGGCTTGGATGCCTTCCATCTGGATGGGGAAGAAACAGCAGTTATAAGGTCTGCAGAGTATTTTATTTCCTTAAAGCATCACTATTACAAAACCAAGATCAAACTCAATGTACAGCCTTCTATTGGACCAATCAAATCAGCGCAAAATAAAATTAACCATGAAAGAAAAATGGTGTAAGCCAGAAAGAAGCAGCAAGTCCCAGTCAGAGGAACCAGTCTGATTTTCTTGACTCCAGGGACTCTCCAGAAAAGGGTTATTTTCAAG
>NW_015168129.1:124452-135878 GCF_001447785.1 Gekko japonicus | reverse complement strand
AGAGCGGTTGAAAACTTAACAACCAGGGAATGTCCCTGGGATCTGTGTCACAGAATTGTGGAGCAGAGGGGGAAGGCTCTCTTTCTCTCTCTCTCTCTCCCTCTCCCCCCCACCTCTCATGGGTCGCCTGCTATACTGATGACTGGGTGGGACTCCAGAGGGGGCCCTCCAGAGATGACTTCAGGGGCCAGACAGGCAGATATTCCTAATTCATTTACTTCCTTTATTAACTTTTCTCCCTAGTGGTGACTCAAAGTGGCTTACGACATTCTCTCCTCCATTTTATCCTCACAACAACCCTGTGAGGTTGGTATACTGCGTGTGCGTGACTGTCTCAGGGTCACCCTGCCAGCTTCCTGGCAAAGTGGGGATTCCAATCTGGGCCTCCCAGATCCTGGTCCAACATTCTTGCTACTAATCCTTGCACTGGCTCCCAGGGTCAGACTTCCGCTGTGTCCTCAAGAAGGAGTGTGCGGCTGTGGGCGTAACCGCCATGGGTCCCGGGGCAGGTTTCCCAAGTCTGTCTGGGGAAATTCCCGGATATGTTCGGGTTAGAGCCTTGGGGAAAATGGGGTTTGGGGAAGGGAGGGACCTCATCAGAGTATAAAGCCACAGAGTCTGCCCCCTCCCAAGCAGCCGTTTTCTCCAGGGGAACTGATCCCTGCAATCTGGAGAGCAGTTGTGATTCTGTCAGATCTCCAGGCTCCACATGGAGGCTGGCAACCCTTCTTGCTGGGCACCTGCACAGTTTGGCCTCTGAGAAGACTGGGCCAAGGCCTGGACTCCAGACCCACACATCACCAGGAGGCAGTTCAAATTGGCGCTTATTTCCCCAACTTGCCCCCGTGGCTCTTTCCCGGCCTCCCTCTCCTGCTCTGCCCAGCTCTCTTAAACCCAAGGACACGCCCTGTCTTCCCACAGCCACAGATGCCGCTAGCCAGCCGCACCCCACAGAGTGGGTACCCACGGAGTGGGTAGCAGGCCAGACCCTCCCTATTAAGGGAAACCTGCTCCCTCCCGGGGCCCATCAGGTAGTCAGGGCCTTCTTTGCACTGTCAGACCATGGTTCCCCTCAGCCACCAAGTGACAGAATGAGGTATCATCTGTCTATGGTTGATAATAAAGCCCAGATCTCCAGACGGCCTTCCATAGATCACTTCAAGACTTCTAAGGCTCTAATCAGCCATAGAGTCTCTTTTTGCCCGACATCATGGCTCATGGTCACCCTCCAAAGCATCCATTTTCTCCAGGGGGATTGAATCTCTGTAGTCTGGAGATGACCCATAATACCAGGAGATCCCCAGGCCTCACCTGGAGGCTGGCATCCCTAGACCGTCACCTTGAAGGTTAACTAGACTGCTCCAAGCCCAAGGGCTTTATGACAAAGGCATGCAATGAGCCAGTAGCCTAGTGGGTCGGTGCCTGAAAAACCGACAGCATTTATAAAAAAATTTTTAAAAAGCCTAGGTTCTCTGACCACAGATCTCCCAGAGTTCATTATCGTTATGTGGATTCATCATAGTGCTTCATCCTCCTTTGCATGCTGGACCAACTGCTCCATCAAGCGTGACACTGCAAGGGTTAAGGTCTTCTGCACCTGCCCCCTCACACAGTTTGGACACAGAGGACAGGAAGTTGTGCAGGAAGCCGGCTGTGAAGCAAGGAACAGGCAGAGTTTGCCTCGAACCTGACATCTCACAGAGCCAATTCACACTGCTAATCTGGGGTGTGAAGAACATGTGTTGCGTGGATTCACCTCACTATAAAATGTCTGAATGACTGGTATGCCATGACTACGAATTTGGGCTAAGATACCCTGACTCTTAATTTGAGAGGAGAGCTGCAGCAGAAGACCTAGATTTGAATTCAGTAGCACCTTAGAAAACAACAGGCTTTTTTTTGGGGGGGGGTATAAGCTTTCAAAAGTCAAAGCTCCCTTCATCAGATACTTTTAACAGCCCCTTTTTTTCTTCTCCTGCCAAAGAAGAGACCAAAATGGCTCCATTGCTTTTGGCATCTTTCTGACTATGTGGTTACTGGATTAGACAGGATGAGAAAAAATAGAGGGCTCTGTGAGAGGCAAAGAGGCAGCTGTGTATGCATGTTGCTTGCACAGTTCAAGATTCCAAATAAATGCACATCAACACGATAAGCCAGCAAGTTTTGGCAAGCACAGCCGCAGATTCAGGCGACGTGACACAGCTAAGAGATTCCAGTTCGTAAAATGGCAACGACGTCCCAAGCAGGATTACGCCATCCTGAGTCTATTGATTTCAATGGATGTTGAAGAGTGTAACTCTGCTTAGGATGGCACTACTGGAATTCCCAGTTTGGCATTTTCAAAACTGCCAGAGAGGTGCAAAGTAGCGACGGGGTTTCTGGGGGGAAATAAGAGTCCCCGTCCTTTCCCAAGACCCCACCTTTCTCTTAAACAGGACTAGCGGACAGAGCCTTTACTCACTGAGGCAGGCAGGGCGCCAGGGAACAGGGCTCCTGCGTGGCAAGGGGGCGCGGGGTTTTCGGACAACGCAGGTCGCTGGTCATTTCACCTCTTGTCTGGTCAAAGCAGGAGTGATTGACTTGCAGGATCCCTGGGAAAGGAGTCACCAAGAGAAGATCAAACATCCCATTGCCGAGATCCCCAAAGAGGTAAAGGGAGTTTGGAAAGAAACCACAACCATCAAATGTCAGGGTAGCATTCAGTGTTCCCTCTAGGCTGAGTTAGTGTGAGCTAGCTCACAGTTTTTTAGCCTCCGGCTCACAGCTTTTGTCTCCACTCAGGAAGGAGGGCTCCAGAGGAAACTAATTTATGCAGGAGCCAAATCGCTCGCTCACAACTTTCAACACCAGTAGCCCACAAAGTAGAATTTTTGCTCACAAGACTCCACAGCTTAGAGGGAGCACGGGTAGCATTTGTATACTACTTGCATTGGTTCAGAAGCATGGTCACCATAGCTGGTGCAAGCAGACCTTTTCCTAGTTGGGCTATGGGAATAACTTCTGGAAGAATGCATCCAAGTGGTAGCAAAGAGGCGGCGGTGGCCAGGGCGCATGGCATGAGCTTTTGGCGGGGGGAGAGGGCTTTTGGCGGGGGGAGGGCGGCTCATTTTGGCGCCCCCATGATGGCCCCGCCCTAGGCGAAAGTCAAGTTCACCTACTGAGTGAGCCGGGCCTGGCTATACTAAGGGTGGTGGGAGGGCTCCTCAGGCTGGGGAGGGACGCTTCCCCTCCATTGTGTCTGCCATCCCTTCCAAGCCGGTTTACTTGTTGTGCTGACAGCTGGCACTAAAATGAGGCGAGGCAAGGCAAGGTGGGGGGCAGCCTTGGGCAGTGGGTGGGGGGCAGCCTCCTCCTCTACCACCTCCCCCCCTAGCTGCCATCCAAGCGGGAGCTGGGGAACCAGATGTTCCTCCCTCCCTCAATCCCCAAGATGCCTGAGGAAGTGATGCCACGTGGAGGGTGGTGCTCCTTGCTGAGCCATCACTGGCCATATGAATCCTGTGGACTTCGGGGGATCTCATTCCACAAGCGATTACTGACGACCCTCACAAAACTACAACTCCCAGGAATCCTTGGGCATGCCACAACAGATACACAGCTTTGAAAGCATCTTAAACTGACGCTGCACACCTGTATTTTCCTTGCGTGTAATTTCTTTCCTGGGGTAACAGACACGGCACTCGAGGGCAGCAACACGCCTCACCTTCCCCACAGGTCACAGAGCAGGGCCCGAGCCGGGAAGCCCGTTTCTCGCTGGGCTGAAAGTAGCTGAAGACGATGTCTGGGCTGGTGATGCTCCCGTATTCCTCCCCGTACCTCCTATAAACCTGGAGGGAAAAGAAGCCTGAAAGAAGCTGTGCCAGATGACTGTTGTCCAGCTTGATTCATGGACAGGTGAGCTCCTAAGATGCCGTGGCGTCGGGGCGGCCGGAAGCGGGGGGCGGGGCTTCGTCATGTGCCCCGCCCCCCGTACCTCACCCGGAGGAACTGCGATCCCCCCCAAAATGACCTCTGAGATCACTCACCTTACAGCAAGAGGTACGCCCAGCAACATGCCTGGGTCTTTGTTGTGAGTACGGCAAGCATGTAAATTACAGAATCTTTGCCTTCATTTTATCCTTTATCAAGACACCACTAGTCACGCCTTCAAAACTAGCTGACTTAAAAGGTATGGATGATAGTAACACCCATTAATTCTACATGGGAAATCCTCAAAAAAGGAGAGCAATGGCCTGCGCCCAGCAAATGTCTCTTACTCCAACCCCCCCAAAATGACCTCTGAGATCACTCACCTTACAGCAAGAGGTACGCCCAGCAACATGCCTGGGTCTTTGTTGTGAGTACGGCAAGCATGTATATTAGAGGATCTTTGCCTTCATTTTATCCTTTATCAAGACACCACTAGTCATGCCTTCAAAACTAGCTAACTTAAAAGGTATGGATGATAGTAACGCCCATTAATTCTACACAGGAAATCCTCAAAAAAAAGAGAGCAATGGCATGCGTCCAGCAAATGTCTCTTACTCCAACGTAAGCAGGATTGCAAGGTTAGGGGCTTCCCCCAAGAAGAGGCTGGTCATCAATTCAGACTCTACTTTTTATAGGCTTTGAGACTCGTTATCTACCAATAACTGTCACACTCGATAGGGTGCACATTCTTAGCCAATTAACTATAGCTTCAAACACCATGCGAAGTTATACTCAGATGTTCCCTAAAATGAGGAACTGTCAATATATTCTTGTTACTTTTGATCATAAACATTTCAGAAATACTAAGTGTCTCGTACATAATATTATCTGTTGCCCCACCACCACCAACACACCCCATCTTTGGAGTATACCTGCACTTCTGTCCTCACTGGGACACTCCATTCTCAGACACTTCTTGCACCTGGACCTCAATACATGTGAGCTGGGCTTTCCCCATATTCCTTTGTCCCTCTACAAAGCTTATTCTATTCTGGGTTCCCTTGTCCTTATTCAACAGGTCCCAGCACTGGGCTAAGGTCTAAAATACATGTTATATGTAACAAGTTGGGTCACGGGCAATGTTCCCTCTAAGCTGAGTTAGTGTGAGCTAGCTCACACTAACTCAGCTTAGAGGGAACACTGGTCACGGGTGCCCGACCCAGCCTCAGTTACAGGTTCGCGTGGGGACCAGCCTTTTCAGACCTCTCAGTCCCTCCACGTGGATCCAAACGCTGCTGGGGGGGGGAGGAGGAACTGCAGGCTCCCCTTCCACCCTGTTTTTGCCATCCCAGGGCACGAGGAGCTCGAAGAAGGGGCAAACAGCCCCCCCCCCCGGCAGTCATTTTCAGTGGCACAAACGGTGTGGGAGGGAAGCCCAATACCCATCCTTCCCCCTTGCAGTGTTTGGAGCCAGGCAGAGCGACTGAGAAGTTTTTAAAGGTTAGTCCCCACATGAGCTTATGAATGCAAAACTGAATTAGCCAAGAGGGCCTTTTCTGCACAGTTAACAGGGTTGCAGTGTACCAAAAGGTTCACAAACATAGATAAATTATTAGGGGCTGTGGTCTATAGTGCTGTGTTGTTGTTCAGTTGCACAGTCGAGTCCGACTCTTCGCGACCCCATGGACTAGATCCTGCCAGGCCCTCCTGTATTCCGCTGTCCTCTGAAGTTTGCTCAGTTTCATGTTCGCTGCATCTCTGACACTGTCTCACCATCTCATCCTTTGCCGTCCCCATCTTCTGTGACCTTCAGTCTTTCCCAGCATCAGGGTCTTCTCCAGGGAGTGCTCCCTTCTCATTGGGTGGCCAAAGTATAGGACCCCTAACCTGGACAGCCCAGGCTAGCTGATCTTGTCAGATCTGGGACGCTAAGCAGGGTCGGCCCTGGCTAATGCGTGGGTGGGAGACCACCAAGGAACACCAGCATTGCTATGAAGGGCCAGGCAGTGGCAAAGCCCCCTTGAACATCTCTTGCCTGGAAAACCCTACAGGTCAGTTGTCACTTGAGGCCAAAAAGAGAGAGAGTAGGATCCTATTATGTAAGTTTTGCACGGCTTAATGAGTCATGTTAATACTTAGGCTCTGCTTCAGTCCTGTCTTTTAGATTTCTGGTTGGTTCCAGACTGCTACAATCCCAATGTCCCATTCTGTGGATTTATTGACTCGCTCTGTGTAACCCACCTTGAGCCCCTGTGAGGAAGATGGACCATAAATAACCTAAACAAATAAGATATATATAACGTTTATTTTGGCCCAAAGAAACAAGACCAGCCTGGAGTCTGGCCTAGAGAAGCAGGAAGATATTTGCATAGACCTGCCTCCAAAGATATCTAGTAATCTCTCCTCTGAAGGAGAAGCCCGTCGCTGGCCCAGCCCTGCCAACTTGCCCATCTGATGTCTCCTGGGCTAGTTCTGCCTGCCTCAACGTCCCTGCTCCACGTGCGTGGCTCCAGTCTGCTGTCTCACCTGTATCTCTACATCCTCCTGCACTGGTCCATCCATGCAAACTTCCTCCAAGCTAGGCAGGTTGTCCTCCGTAAGAAAGACCGTGTATTCTAGCCGGCTGTCCTCCAGGACAGAGGGGTATGTGACATTCAAAGAAATAGTGCCGGACCCAGCCACCACGTACTGCCCTTGGATCTTCACAGCTAGAATAAAGGAACGGTCATGTCTCATCATTCCTCTGCCTATGGAACTTGCTGGGAATAAGAGAATGTTAATGCAGAGCTTAGCCAATGCAACTTGCGGGACACGGCTGCCTGCCATGAGACCTGCCGTTCGCGGGGACTCTGCCTTTTGGGGCGTTCCTTTCTTTCTTCTGCACAACCCCTTTCCACTGAATGGTAGTCGTGTGAGAGCACCAGTTCTCTGATGTGCCTGCCCCCTACTGCTGCGCTTACCCAAGTGAGTGAAGAGTGGTTTCCGGTTAACCACACGGACTGTGGTAGCATTACGAGGAAGCACCAGAAAGGTCGCATATCCTAGGAAGGGGAAAACAGAGAGGAGTTCTGGTCACAGTCATGCCATGAAGATCTGGGAAGAGAAAAGCAGAGGACGGGGGTTCCGCCCAGCTCTTGGGGCCGGAACCATTTACGGAAATTGGCCTGCGTGCCATTTACCAGATTTGGGGACCACCTTAAAGGGTCTTGGTGTGAGGGCTGATGGGAACACGCCAGCTCAGGGACTAACAACACTTGCCCTCCCTGCCAGATGGCAGGGGAGACCACAAAGGGGCAGTCGTCTATGTGATCCCTGGTAACCTGCCATTCCGCAATCTCCACCCATGCCGGCTGACTGGGTGATGGGTACATTGACTGGCACGGGGTCAACTGATGGACTGGATCCGATGGACCCATGCTGTGCCAATGCTTATTACAGCTGTAACCAATAAAGTTGTGGCCAACTTTATCCACTTTCCCCCCCAAAAGATTCTGTTGCCCCCCCCCCCCCCGCGCCCACCATTTTTCAAAAATAAATGAATTTTTGGAAGAATGAAAAACACAAATAATCAAGAAACTCTCAAAGTACGAGGCTGGGTGCAGTTTGGCGCCCCTAAGGGCCGGCCCACTCTAGGCGATCGCCTAGTTCGCCTAGTGAGTGAGCCGGCCCTGGCTGTAACCAATAAAGTTGTGGCCAATTTTATCCACTTTTCCCCCCAAAAGATTCTGTTGCATGTGGTCATTTCATATGGGGCTATAGGTGCCGGGCCAAACCTCTCCATCCCACATAAAAACTGGATCTGAAAGGTAGCATATTCTTGGAAGGGGAAAACAGAGAGGGGTTCTGGTCACAGTCATGCCATGAAGATCCGTGAAGAGGAAAGCAGAGCCTGAAGAAGACTTTGTTACTGTGCCGTTACTGTTCACACAGTACAGAGCAAGGATAACGTGTTACGGAGTTTGAGTCAACTGTTTCCCCAGGCTGTTATCACTCCACAAAAGGATCTCTGCTCCAGAATATGTCATACGTCTGGTCAAGTCTGAAACAGGAATGGCACCAAATTCTGCTGCCCCTCCCTTTTGACTCGTTGCTTCCTTTTCCACTTTGCCTTTTTGTGATCCATAGTAAAGGTAAAGGTTCCCTTGCTCGAAAGCCAGTCGAGTCCGACTCTAGGGTTGCGGTGCTCATCTCTGTTTCCAAGCCGAAGAGCCAGCGCTGTCCGAAGACGTTTCCGTGGTCATGTGGCCGGCATGACTAAACACCAAGGCGCACGGAACGCTGTTACCTTCCCACTGAAGTGGTACCTATTTATCTACTTGCAATTCCTTGCTTTCGAACTGCTAGGTTGGCAGGAGCTGGAAGACGGGAGCTCACTCTGTCATGCGGCACACTCGGGTCTCGAACTGCTGAACTACCGACCTTCCACAGCCTGCAGTTCAGCGTCTTAACCACTTGAGCCACCGCAGCTCCTTTTGTGATCCATACCTGCCAGTTTATTTTTATTTTCCCCCCATTACACGTATGCAACTTAAACGCGATTCATGCCTCGATTCCATATAAATGGTGTAAAAAAGAGTGCCTGTACGAGAAACATTTCCACGAGAAGCCCAAGCGCAGAAGACGGAAGGTAATAGAAGGGGGACCACGACTATACCTCCGGCCTTCCCTTCAGTGTATGAGCCCTTCACGCTGAAACACGTAGAGTTGTCTCCACCACACACCCTGCAGGCATCCATCTTCTTCCCGGAATTCATCTTGCCATCGCACCCCAAAACCTGAGCAAACACAAAGAACAACCGGCTTAAGTTGCTCCTGGGACTGACAAGGCCTCATGATGGAATGGAGCAAGGAAACGCCGCCCAGCTGCAGCACAAACACCACACAGTGCAGTGCTTTAGTATCGGGGTTCCCAATGTGGTGTGTCTGTGGGCACTATGGCATCCACCAGCACCTTTTCCGGGCACCTGCCAGGAGTTTCCTGACTGGCCAATGGAGTTTTGATCAGCTGCGCAGATTTTAGAAAACTTTGCTCTGGCAGCTGCTGCCACCACAGCCCAAGGATCTTCCCTGTGTGACTGAAGGCAAGACGTAGCAGCCGTTTTGTGGCTGGCCCCATCTCCTGCAGCAGGCATTCCGTGGCTGGGTCCACCCTACTACGTTAGAATTCCAAAGGTACCTGCAGGCTAAAAACCCGTTAGGGACTCCGGCTTTAACACCAACCAGCAGGCGAAAAGTTCTGTAGAAAAGTTTGTGTGTGTGTGGGGGGGCCCCTCTGTCACTCCCATTCCATGCAAGAGGTGTGGCCTGAAAGATACATCATGGGATTCACACCAAGCCCCTCCTCCCTTCCCTTTCTGTCGTCTCCCCTATACAAATGAGGAAGATGATTTCCTCATCAGAGAATCTGAAGAAGTGAGGCCTGACTCATGAGAAAGCCAATGCTGGAATCAACATTTTAAGCCCGGGGGTGGTGGGCACGGCACTGGAGTCCCGTCATATTCTGCCTCTGAAAGGCCATCTTCCTTACCATGCAGGTGCCTGCCACGCACAGGGCGAACACCTCTTCATCTCCCCGAACGCCTCGCACACACCTTGTGCCGTCTATGAACTGCTCCCCTCGACTCACCATGAAGTCCTTCCCACGTGCCCTGCACACGTGTTTGCACAGCAGGTCTCCTGAGGGGAGAAAGGAGAACGGGTAGGACAGGGTCGGTAGAGCAGGAAACATGTCTGAGGGAGGCCTTCCTGTTTCCACAGTTAAACAAGAGCCACCAGTGGAGCTGCCAAACAGACAAACTGCCTCCCCGACCTCTGTCCTTTGCACCGAGAAGGGCCAGGCAGGTACACCTGAAAGCACAGAGGCCAGGCCTGAGGGAGGGAGCCCTCCCCTGCTGCCCGGCTCCCCAGCCCGCCACACGGACACTCTGCCTCTGAGCCCGGAGGTGCCATGATGGAGCCACTGTGGCCGTCCTCCTGCATCACTGTGTCCAAATCCTATCTCAGGCCACCGAAGGCCAGCCCAGTCTTCTTAGATCTCAGAAGCTCAGTGGGGTCGGTCCGGGTGAGGGGAGATGGTGGCTCTCACCCAGCTTGCCCCACCTGGGTTCTCGGTCCTTCACCAATCACGGACTAGGGGGTGGGGGGGGAGTGGCTATCTTCATTCGGGAGGTTTACTCCTTCAGGGCGCTCCCAGCAGTGGAGATCGCCGGCGCGGAGTGTGTCGGCTTGATGCTGGAGGCTGAGGAGAGTTTGGCGATCTGGTTGGTGTACCGACCGCCTAACGCACCGGCCAATAGCCTGCCGTCCCTGCTGGAGGCCGTATCAGGCTGGGCATTGGAGCAACCCTAGGCTGATTGTCTTGGGTGACTTTAACGTCCATGCCGAGGACGTGACCTCCAGCCGGGCTATGGACCTAGTGTCATCCATGGCGGCACGGGGAGTCCCTCGATTCGTCTCGGCTCCCACGCATCGGGCCGGTCACATGCTCGATTTGATCTGTGCGGCTGGGGTGACGGTGGACCGGATTACTGCAGAGGCTGTACCATGGTCGGACCACCAGGCCCTGAAGGCCCGTCTGAATGTTCCACCCCGACCTTGTTTAGGCGGCGAGCGGATTTTTGTTTGCCCGCGGGGCCAAATGGACCTTATGCGGCTCCAGATGGCCCTACAGGATCCGAGGCCCCCTGGCGGCTCGTTGGATGAGCTGGTGGAGGACTGGCATGCCCGGCTCTCCTTAGCCATTGACAAGATCGCTCCCAGGCGCCCTCTCTGCACTCGTTCTAGGCGAGCGCCCTGGTATACCCAAGAGCTGCGTCAGCTGAAGCGAGAACTGAGACAGCTAGAGAGACAGTGGCGTCATGCTCGTGATGAGGCATTAAGAGCATCTTATAGGACGTTTATGAGATCTTATGAGATGGCATAGGAGCTGCGGTGGCTCAAGTGGTTAAGACGCTGAACTGCAGGCTGTGGAAGGTCGGTAGTTCAGCAGTCCGAGACCCGGGTTGCCACATGATGGAGTGAGCTCCCGTCTCTAGTTCCAGCTCCTGCCAACCTAGCAGTTCTCAAAAGCAAGACATTGCAAGTAGATAAATAGGTACCACTTCGGTGGGAAGGTAACAGCGTTCCGTGCACCTTGGTGTTTAGTCATGCCGGCCACACGACCATGGAAACGTCTTCGGACAGCGCTGGCTCTTTGGCTTTGAAACGGAGATGAGCACCGCAACCCTAGAGTCAGACTCGACTGGCTTTCGAGCAAGGGAACCTTCACCTTTACTTTTTATGAGATGGCAGTCAAGGCTGCAAAGAGAGATTTCTATGCGACCAGGATTGCATCTGCTAGCTCACGCCCGGCCCAATTATTTAGTAGTATTCAGTCTTTGACGGCTCTGCCACAAGGCAGGCAAAATGTTAGGGAATTGGACATTGGCTGTGAGGTTTTTGCGTGCTATTTTGCAGATAAAGTCCTGGCGCTCCACCGTGACCTCCCTGCCACAATTGAAACAGTGAGCGAACTTGGG
>NW_015168129.1:116241-123739 GCF_001447785.1 Gekko japonicus | reverse complement strand
CGTGGGGATTCAGGGGCTTGCCCTTCAATGGTTTGCCTCTTTCCTCCAAGGTCGGGGACAAAGGGTGGTGATAGGGGATCAGCAGTCCCGGAGGCATCCTCTTGAGTGTGGGGTGCTTCAGGGGGCGGTGCTGTCCCCGATGTTATTTAACAACTATATGCGCCCCCTTGCCCAGATTGCCCGGAGTTGTGGGCTTGGGTGCCATCAATATGCAGATGACACCCAGCTCTATCTGATGTTGGGAGGCCAGTCGGACTCCACCCCAGATGACCTTGGTTGGCTCAGACTGAGCCGGTTGAAACTAAACCCGGCAAAGATGGAAGTCCTGGGTCTGAGTCGGATCGGTTCAGGGCTGGGGCTCCCTCTCCCGACCTTCGATGGGGCGCCTTTGGTGCCAGCATCGGAGGTTAGGAGCTTGGGAGTGCTCCTGGATTCCTCCTTAATGATGGAAGCCCAGGTGGTAGCCACTGCCAGGTCAGCCTTTTACCACCTTCAGCTGACTCGGCAGTTGGTCCCTTTCCTTGACCGCGATGACCTGGTCACAGTGATCCACGCGACGGTCACCTTGAGGTTAGACTACTGTAATGCTCTCTACATGGGGCTGCCTTTGTCGCAAATCCGGAAGCTGCAGCTAGTGCAGAATGCAGCAGCCAGGCTGTTGATGGGCCTCTCTAGGCGGGAGCACATCCAGCCTGTGCTAAAAGCGCTGCACTGGCTGCCAATGGCATACCGGATCCGCTTCAAAGTGCTGGTTCTTACCTTTAAAGCCCTATATGGCCAGGGCCCGGCTTACCTAAGGGACCTCCTTTCCCCGCTTGTTGCCCCAAGGGCACTACGGTCGGGGAGTCAAAATTCCCTAGTAATCCCAGGCCCCAGGAATATAAAATTTGCTGGCACCGGGGCCAGGGTGTTGTCGATGGCGGCTCCTACCTGGTGGAACGAGCTCCCGGAGGAGATCCAGGCCCTGCGGGACCTTGCGCAGTTCCGCAGGGCCTGCAAGACGGAGCTCTTCCGCCAGGCTTTTGAGTAGGAGCTGCTGCCACCACTATTCCACCATCGCTACCCCCCATTATCGCACCTCAACCACCAATTGTGCGGATATTAAATGGGGTGTGAGACGTCCCTGGATGAAGACGGGATGGTTGTGCTGCTAGGAGGTACGCTGTTGGCCTGGAATTAATAACTTTTGCCAGACCCCCATCTTGTAACTACAGATTCTGTGACATCTAGAGCACCGACACTTTAGTGTTTTGTATTGTATTGTTTTGTTCTGTTTTTATCTGTTTTAAAACTGGCACTTGTGCCTCTTTGTTAGCCGCCCTGAGCCTTCGGGGAGGGCGGGACATAAATCCAAAAAATCCACCTGGGAACCTTCCAGGAGCAGAGCTACTTAAACGGGGTGTCCTTTATCTCTGAAATATAGGGAAGGAACGCCAACCTGACCAGCAGTGCCGGGCTGGACTCCCAACATTCACCCACAGCCAGAAGCCCACCTTCACCCTCTCCTTCCCCGGATCTCTCGCTGCCCTGCCCCTCCTGGGGTGGCTTCCCAGGCTTCCGTAATGATGACTGCAAGGTCAGAGGGGCAGGGCCCTACCCTTTGGCGAAGCACCCCGTGCAGGGGTGGCCCCGTGCAGAGATTTTACATGCATGCCCAATCTTAGGGGGGAGGGGGAAGGCACCCTCTCATTCGCACCACTCTCCTGGGTTACCTTTGGCATAATTGGCAGCTGAAGTCCACTTGTAAAAGGACGGGAACTCCAGGCTGAGGGAAAGGGGCTTCACATCCGTTGCGGCACATTGTTCCTCCATGAAACCCAGCTGGGTCTTCAGACAGGGCTACAGAAGGGGCAGACAAGCCAAACCCGCTGGTGGCTGGACCCACACCAGCCTTTCTCTCTCAGACCCCATGCGTAACTGTGCAATATTCTTTGTGAGGGGGGGGCAGTCCAGGTAACATACAGTTACCCCTCGAGAGGGGAATAGCAAGTGAGTATGACTGAGCTGCGGTGGCTCAAGTGGTTAAGGCGCTGAACTGCAGGCTGTGGAAGGTCGGTAGTTCAGCGGTTCAAGACCCGAGTGTGCCGCAAGACAGGGTGAGCTCCCGTCTCTAGTTCCAGCTCCTGCCAACCTAGCAGTTCGAAAGCAAGAAATTGCAAGTAGATAAATAGGGACCACTTCGGTGGGAAGGGAACAGTGTTCCGTGCGCCTTGGTGTTTAGTCATGCCGGCCACATGACCACGGAAACGTCTTCGGACAGCGCTGGCTCTTCGGCTTTGAAACGGAGATGAGCACCGCAACCCTAGAGTCGGATTCGATTGGCTTTCGAGCGAGGGAACCTTTACCTTTACCTTATGACTGAGATACAGGAAAGGGCATTGGGGTTGGCAAAACCCTTTCCACGGAGAGGACTGGGATCCCCTCCCACCTGGAAAGCAGGGAGCTGGGGGCACGACGGTTTCCTTCTCTTCACCCCAGCCCTTCCATTAACCAAACCAACCCCCTATAACTTCTTCCTTCCACCAGTTGCTGCCAGCTCTTCCTCTTGTTAAATGAGAGCCGCAATGTCACTATAGCCTTATAACGCTGCAAGTGGGAACCTGCAAGGACTTGCGGAAGGCATCTAATTCACCCCCCCTTCCCTTCCCCGAAAGCCCCCACAGTCCCTCCCCTTTTCTCGCTTTCTTCTCTCTTCTCAAGGGTCGCCAGCCTCCCTGTGGGCCTGGAGGTCTCCTGCAATTGCAGCAGAGCTTCCAACTACACAGACCAGCTCCCCCTCCTTAGCGTTACCAGCTCTAGGTTGGGACATTCCTGGACATTTAAGGGTGGAGCATCGGAAGGGCGAAGTTTGGCTAGGGAAGCAACCTCAGTAGGGTAGAATGCCATAGAGTCCACCTTCCGAAGTAGCCATTTTCTCCAGGGGGACTGATCTCTGTCATCTAGAGAACAGCTGAAATTCTGGGTGCTCTCCAGCCCCCACCTGGAGGTTGGCAACCCAGTTCTCATGGAGAAAACGGCTGCTTTGGAGGATGGAGTCTAAGGCCTTGTGTCCCTCTGAGGTCCCTCCCCTCCTCAAATGCCACCCTCCCCACTCTCCAGCCTCCTAAATCTCTAGGAATTTCCTAACGTGCAGTTGGCAACTGAATCTCCTTCCCACCCAACAGCCAACCTACCTTCATCTGCGCCTTTATAACCCCCCCCCCCCCCCAGCAGTCTGTAGACTCCTTCCTGGCCGCCTTGAGACACCAGCCAAATATTTGACACAGACTGCGAACTGGAAAGGTAACCTCAAAACCTTCAGCAGATCTGCACCAGATATCTCCCTCAGATGAAGGAATTCAAGAAGACAATTCACGGCCCGTACGAGGGGGGTGCCGCACGGACAAACCGAAACCCACCTGGACTTTTGAAACAAGGCATGCGGCCAAGAGAAAAGGGCCCCCTCACCTGCGTGTTACACATTTCCGCCTGCAAGGCTTCCCCCTCGCATGGACGTCCGCCAAAAGCAGGCCTGGAAGGGAAGGACAGCGGGTGGGTGCGGGGCAGAGGAGAGACTAGAGTGGTGATCCAGACCCTGATGGCTCACAAGGAAGGGAACGCACGGAAAAGACCGGCCCGTAGCCAGGATTTTTTAAGGTGGGGGGCATTTAAATTTCTTAGGGGGCACTGACTAATCGAATTAAAGGTAATTTAATTAAGCTTAGGAGCTGCGGTGGCTCAAGTGGTTAAGACGCTGAACTGCAGGCTGTGGAAGGTCAGTCGTTCAGCAGTTCGAGACCCGAGTGCGCCGCATGATGGAGTGAGCTCCCGTCTCTAGTTCCAGCTCCTGCCAACCTAGCAGTTCGAAAGCAGGAAATTGCAAGTAGATAAATAGGGACCACTTCGGTGGGAAGGTAACAGCGTTCCGTGCACCTTGGTGTTTAGTCATGCCGGCCACATGACCACGGAAACGTCTTCAGACAGCGCTGGCACTTTGGCTTTGAAACGGAGATGAGCACCGCAACCCTAGAGTCGGATTCGACTGGCTTTCGAGCAAGGGAACCTTTACCTTTACTTTAATTAAGCTTATTGGGGGGGGGGATAGAGAGGTGCTGTCTGGCTCCACATGGCCACCGTAGCCGGCCTTGCATGCCAGACAGCTGAGCAGGAGTACCTGGCTCCTTCCCTACGCCCACCACCACTTGGGGGCCCTGGGCTGGATGGGAAGTCTTGCCAGAAAGTCGGGGGGGGGGGACTAGCCCCAAGATGCCCCCCTGTAGCTACAGGCCAAAGATATCCACACACACACACACACACACACACACACTGGGCATGCCAAGCCTGGACACCAAACATACGTGGGAGCCAACACACCACAAGATGGGCACAAGGACAAGGCGGCAGGGGCACTGCGCGGGATCTGGGCAGCAGCCGGCAGCTGGTGGTGAAATGGCCCCGTGGTGTTATTTCCTTCCATGTTAACCTTGAGAAAGCACAGGCCAGTCTCTTGTGGGGCTGGGGCTCCCAGGTCCCCTTTGCCCACCAGTGGGGGGGGGGTGGCTGGGCATTCCGGGAGTGGGAAGTGACCTCGCCCCCCCATCCCCCCTGAAACAGTGACGCCTGCATCACCTGGAAGTGACATCAGACCATCAGCGATGCTGGGGGCAACGCTCTGGACGCTGTTCCCTTCCCACCGAAGTGGTACTCTATGGTAAAACTGGCACCAAACCGTAGAGTTTGGCCCAAAATCCAGAGCGTCACCCCCGATGTTGCCAGTGTTACTTCCGGGTGACACAGGCAACGTTGCTGTTGGGGGGGGGGAGGATTCCCTCCTGCCAACCAGCTGGCCGGTGGCAGGCAGGAGCCTGCAAAACCAAGGGATCCCCCCACCCCCATGGGGCAAACGGCAACCCAATGTGGGGCGGGGGCCTCGCTGCCACGGTCTGGCTTTCAAACTTCCTACCCTGAAGGACCGTCCCAGGCCAACTGCACTGTGGTGGCTTTCTCTGAAGAACTGTCGTTTTGCAAAAGTTCCCTCGCCAAGCCACTGGGGCCGCTTGGCATCCCTGAGCCCAGTCGAGCTCGAAGGCTGGACCCTCAGACACGCCCAACAGCCCACAGCACGCAAGGGGAGGCTGGGATGGCCCACAAGCAAGCCGAGCCCAGTGGCCCTTGCAGCAGCGGCAGGCCCACGGGGGCTGCCTGGTCCAGGCCCAGACAGCCACAGCAACAGGCAAGCCTCTGTCCCTGTTGCCGGCACTGGCCAGATCGGAGCTGCGCAGCCCCTGCAGCACAGCCGGCCCCGCTGGGACTCGGCTCTGCTTGCTCCTGGACCCCAGTGGCCCTCCAGGGCAGCAGCGCATTGGGAGCGTGAGGGGCCAGTCTGCCACAGTCTGCACATTTTGCACACTGCCGGGGAAGACGCGTGGTGGCCAACCTCTGGGGGAGGCCTGGAGACCTTCTAGAACTCCACCCTGTCACCAGACGACGGAGACCAGTTCCCCTGGAGGGTGGGCTGGACGGCATTATACCCTGCTGACCACCCTCTTCCCTCGCCAAACCCCACCCTCTCCAGGTCCCATCAAAATCTCCAGGGATTTCCAAACCCCGAGTTGGCAACCCTAGGAAGATGGCGGGCTAGGTGCAATCCAGCCCCTGAGGACCCCCCCACATGAAGCTTCCAGGGAAGGTTCCCCCGAGTGCCCCAGAAGAGAGTCTGCACACCTCTCGTCTCCTCCCCACGCCCTGCCCCACACAGCAGGCCACCTGGGCTTGGCCCGACCGAGGTCTCCCTCACCTGGGGTTGTTGCAGTGTCGTCTCCGAGCCACAACTCCTCCTCCGCAGCTGCGGGAGCAGGCCACGGAAGGCGTCCAGCTGGACCAGTGCCCGTGGACTACTGCGATGGGACCCAGGTCTTCCAGGGAGCTGCAGCGGCCTTTGAAGCACCACTGGAACGGAGGACAGCGGGGGGGGGGGTGTCAGGGGCAAGGCCAGTTCACCTAGGGGCCTCACCGGGGGAAAGACAGAGGGAGGCAGGGCCTGGCTCCCCCGGGGCCATCTCCTCGATCCTGGCGCTAGCAGCACAGCACGATACCTCCGGACCAGCTTCCCGGAAACACTTGGCTGGCACCAGGGAAGGGGCTGGTGGGCAACAGGGTGCCTCTGGGCACCACGCCGGGGGGACCCCCTTGCTAGAGCTTCACAAGCCGGCCAGGACGGCACGGGCCTCCCTGAGCTGGACCCTCTGGCCTCTACTGTGGAGGAGGTAGACGGCCTCTGTACACAGAAGTCCCGTTTTAGTTATTTGTAAAAAGGAAAGGAAAGAAAGAGGGTACTAGATGTATCCTCAATAAATTGGTATGATCCTTTTCTAACAGGAAGGTGCCTTTCTACATATCGTGGCTACATGACCCTGACCTGGTTGGCCCAGGCTGGCTCAGTCGCATCAGATCCTGGAAGCTAAGCAGGGTCGGCCCCGTTATGTGCTTGGATGGGAGACCTCCCAGGAATACCAGGGTCATGGCGCAGAGGCAGGCCACGGCAAACCTCTCTCGCTTTGAAACCCCTGCGGGGTGGTCATGAATCGGCTGCGCCTGGACAGTGCTCTGCACCAGCATTATGGTGGCAATGAGTCGGGCAGAGACCTGGCTTGCGAGGGACTCTTATGGGACTGTGTTTGCCAGCTGTCCGTAACTCCGTCCTGACAGCCAAACCAGTCTGCTTCCTTCTCCATGTTCCTTCCAGCCTCCTAAATGCAGCCAACCTCCTGTGTTCCCTGGACTGTCCTCCAGTCACTTCTGGAGACCCTTTCCCTGACCCTGAGATGGGCTCTGGATCCCCGTCTCCAGCCTCTGTCCCCAAATCCTCCAACAGGGATTCCCTCTGCCTTCACCGAGATGACGCCCGGCCCAGTCCAGCCACCTGATCTCATGGGTGGCTTTTCACCTGTCAAGGCCTGATCCTGCTGCACTGCGCTAGCACTGAGAGAAGCACAGTCCTACCAGTCATACTGCTGGCTGTAACCACTGCAGTCTTCTGTATCCTTCTTAGCAGAGGACCCTTTTACCTTGTCGACCCCGCATTCAGTTCCGTCCAGGAGGGGGACGAGAAGCCGCGTACAGCTAGCCAGGTCGGCGGCATCGGTGTGACAAGAGAGGACTCCGCACATATCCTGGAGGGGGAGGGGGAGATAAATAGCGAAAATTTCAGTGCTCCTGAATGGAGTAGCTCTGATCTGCCATACAATCAGAGATCGATTCGGGGGAAACGCGGGGGATCGTTGTTCCCCCGGGTGAGGTACGGGGGGCGGGACACACGACGAAGCCCCACCCCCTGCTTCCAGCCGCCCCGCTTCCGGCCCTCATTCAGCCAGGAGGAGGCAGGAGAAGAGGGAGGGTAAGTTGCTTCCTCCCCACCTCTCCCCACCCCTGCCTGCCTGGAGCCAGGGAGGGCCTTGGCGGGGCTTCTTCGCACTCCCGCCGGCCTTGCAGGTCGGTGGCAGCAGCGGCCGGGACCATT
>NW_015168129.1:113526-115650 GCF_001447785.1 Gekko japonicus | reverse complement strand
AGTGGTGGGTTTAGATTCAGAGGAATTAGCTGTGTTAGTCTGTTGCTGCAAAATAGTCCAAGAGTTCAAATAGCACCTTTAAGACTAACCTTTAAGACTTCCGGTGATGTCAGGGAGTGTGGCCTTATGACACACTTCCAGTGATGTCAGGGGGTGTGGCATATGCTAATAAGTTATGCTAATGAGTTCCCCTAGCTCTTTTTCTACGAAACGCCCCCTGCATACAGTACTCCACAATAGCTCTGATCTGCCATACAGAAGTGTTGTAAATATTTCAGTGGCAAGCTTTGCGGAGGACTTGGGCATTCCAACGTGCCACAGACATGGGAATTCCAGAGGGCAGCCATGCTGGTCTGCAGTCAAAGAGCTGGATTCAAGTCCAGCAGCACCAACAAGAGACCGACAGGAGGCTCAGGGTTTGAGCTTCCAAGAGTCCCGGCTCCCTCCGTCAGACCCAAGTAGGAATGGAGATCCATCACTCCTTATTACCCAGTATGGAGGTTGGAGGGGTGTTGAGAAGGAAGGATGCAGAAGTACAGTGCAAAATGTGGTCAGTCTGAGTACAGCTGTTATGGACTGGGATTGAATCATCCCTGATTGAATCACCCCAGAGACTGGCTGAGCTTGGAGCACAAGAACAATAGCCTGCCAGGATTCTGAAAGCAACCAGTCAAGAAGTAATGTTATGTAGATAGCCTGTCACTGGGAGTACTTTTTCTACGAAACGACCCCTGTATGTAGATAGCCTATTCCTGGGAGTGGGGTGTGTTTGGGTGTGGCAATTGCAGGCTATTGAACAGAGCTGAGGCTCTGGGGTCTTGTCTTGCTCTTGCTGGAATCACTAATAAAGTAGAACTGATCACTAGACTTGTGGTCTGTTCATCCATGGAACCCACTATTTAACAACAGGAGACCCGGGGAACGGCTCTAAGTGGCCCAGCGGTACCCACCATGTCGTGCCTGGCGAAAGTGCAGGCAGCGGCTGCGCCCCCAAAGGCTATCTTGCACTGCTCGTCCGCCCCGTAATACAGGCCGGGCTTCCCTCCTGGGATGCTGTCCTTGGGGTCCGGCAGGTCATCCATGCAGCCTGCTTGGCCTGTACTGGGGAGAAACCACAAGAGAGCCGGCTGGTGGATTTGGGGGAGGCCGCATTACCACGAGGGGCTCGTTGGCGTTTGTGGGACAAGAGCCACTGCCAATATTGGGTGGCTGCCACATCCTGAGGCAGGAAGCCCCGCCCTTTCTTGTCAGCTGCCTGCCCAGAAGTACGCGTGCAAACCCCAAACGGACCACGCACCAGCCCTTTTACCTGACAAAGGCGAGGAGCTGCTCCCTGCTACATGCAGACCACGCCAGATCCACGCTGTTGAGAGCTCCCTCAGAGCCCATAATGTGTCCACTCCCAGAGCACTGGTTCCCTTCTCCATCGTGCTGGACCCCGAAGCTGCGACCGACATGAAGGAGGAGCAGAAGGGGAAATGGGAGGGGGAATTTTCATGTCTCCTTTTTAAAAAACAACTCAGTGTGTGAGGAACCCCTGGATAGTCCAGGTTGGCCTGAGCTCCTCTGTGCTCAGGAGCTCAGCAGGGCTGGCCACGATGGGAAACCCAGCAGGGCTGGGAAACCACCGAGGAAGACGGTGGTTGGGAGAAGGCCATGGCAAACCACCTCCGATCCTCTCTTGCCTGGCATGCCCCGCGGAGGGGGTCGGCCATGAGTCAGCTGCCACTCGGTGCCACGTTCTTCTTCATACCAGGAACAGCGGATCCAGACTGGTGGTGAGGCAAATTTAGTGGATCCCTAGGAGCACGAGGGGCAAAGCCACCCCAAAGGCCTGGAGAACCTGCCATGTCACCTGGGCAGTCAAGGCTTAAAACAAGGTTCTCTGTGGGTCAAATCTGGCACCACGGCAGTGCCTGAACAAACATCATGGACACCACAGGTAGAAGAACAAAAACACACAAGCACATGTGAGCACTTGCACAAACATCTCTCTTTTGGTTTCTTTCACTACAAGGGGCGGACCTGCGATACTCGCGGGGGGGAGGGACCTCCACACATGAGGCAGAGGAGGAAGCAGGAGGAGGAGGTAAGTTCCCCCCCATCCCGCTGGTTCCTCCCCCA
>NW_015168129.1:109700-113462 GCF_001447785.1 Gekko japonicus | reverse complement strand
TCCAAAGCGAGGGCTGAGCGGCTTGCCACTCGGCCCTCGCAGTTCTCTCCCCCCCCACGCGGCAGCGGGAGGTCGGCTGCAGAGCGTTCCCTGCGCATGCGCAGGGAACGCTCTGTCAGTTTCGGGGGGATTTAAACATCCCCCCGATATTTTTTACAGGGTTTCAGATTTTTGTGCACACCTGGGGACCGCCCCACGTGTGCACAAAACTCTCCCTCCCCTCCAGGTCCCCCCGATGTGCGGAAATAAGTATCCGCACACCAGGGGGTGACCGGAATTAGATATATAGATATTACCAGGACCAGTTCTTATGGATTAAACTGGATTCACGGATGGTTTTGAGTAGAGCGAGAAAATTCCTGGCATGGTTTAGAACAGAATGAAATAACACTCCTCTAGAGATTATCCCTTGAATCGATATTAAAACAGAAAACTATTCGAAAATAATTACTAGAATTCTAGACTGGAATTACTAGACTGGAATTACTAGAATTCTAGACAGGAATGTGGTGGGTGCAGCCACAAAATGGCTGCAGCAGGAGGCAGAGACAGCCATGAAATGGCTGCCACGGCTCACCTTCAGTCAGGAGGCAGCAGCTGCCAAAGAAACGTTCTTAAAAATCCAAAACGCCAATCAAATCTTCAATGGCCAATCGGAAGCTTTGCTGGGCAAAAGTCCCACCTGGCTCTGCCCACTTTCTCGAAGCTCTTGCTGGGCACCAGGAGAGGCGTTGGCGAGTGCCACGGTGCCCACAGGCCCCACACTGAGGGCCCCTCTTCTGTGGAGCTCTGGAAATCCGGGACGAATACAGGAGGATTCTTTGCATAATTGGAACCAGTAATCCACCATGATGGATTTCATGGGACCATTTAAGATTGAGACCATGTAAGTTCCAAACTGACATCCTTCTTCAGTGACTCTGAGGCATTACCCAGATGAAATCTATGCCAGCGTGTTCCTGCTGCAGCACGTATTTAATATTTTTGTACAATATTTTACCTATTATTGGGAAGGACCAATGACAGGAATGTCTCCTGCTCTCCCCAACAGAATCCAAGTGTCTTCTTCTGATTTAATTACCACCTGAATGGCCTCCAGGTCATCTGACCTTGGGGCATGGCATTTGCTAGGGCTAAAAACTTAAAGGGCTGCTTTTAAGCAGTAGAACTACCACAAGGCCTAGCAAGTGGCGGCTGTTGGAAGTGAAGGACTTTGCGCTGTCTCTTAGCCTCAGACTTCAGAGGGGGACTATAAGAGAGTCAGAGAGTTAGATAGGCCAGGACACTGTTCACCCTTCCTTTTCTACTACTCTCTGATGCTATTCCTTTGATGTGTAGATTGCTACTCTCAGGGAATCTTCCTTCTTTCGGATCTGACATCTTTTCTCTCCACACTCTGCCATCTCTTTTCCATCTTGGGGCCATGAGGGCAGGACATGCTTCCCGCATCTCTATCCATCCTAGCTAGTTAGACTAGATTAGAATCCTATTCCTATCCTGTCTAGAATGGAGTCCCTTACAATACAGGACTCGTATTAGTTTTGCAAAGATAAAGAAGCTCCGTGTGTAACTTTGTTTCTTGCCAGCACACACAAACCAGATGGGCTCTGCTGCGTTATGTGTCCTGAGCACTCTGCTACCCCAAAGAATCCTTCGGAGAACAGCACAGAGCAAATAATATGAAAAGCACCTATAATCTAAATTCTGACTTGATGACAAAATACAGACATGACAGGAATTCACGGACACAAAAATAAGCTCAGGGCCGGTTCCAGTTTTTGGGGGTTCCTGGGGCAGAGAGTTCCCTCCCCGCCCACTCATCCGTGCGCCTCGCTACCTGCCGGTGCACCCTTCCTCGTTGCCCTGCTTGCAAGCCCTCCCCCTGCCCATGCTCACAGCCATCTGCACTGCCCACAGCACTTGCCCTGGTGGCACGGGGCCCGGTGTGCAGCAGGGAGCATGGGTGGTGGGCGAAGCACTCCCAAGTGAGCAGGCAGGGGAAAGGCATGTGTGTGTGTGGGGGGGGTTTCAGCACAGCAGCAGTGGGTCTCACCAGAACCCCCGGGGCCCTGGCCACTGCCCCACCTCAGCGTATGCTGACGCCGGCCCTGAATACATGGCTTGTATTTTCATGTCTGAATTCTGAATAAGTTCAGACGCCTGTGATGAGCAAGCCCACGGCACACTTGAGGAGCTTTCCTTGCTTCCTTCGGGCTTCAGAGGTAAGCCCGTTGGAGTGATAGATCACCAATCAGTGTTCCCTCTAAGCTGAGTCGGTGTGAGCTAGCTCACAGTTTTTCAGCCTCCAGCTCACACATTTCTGTTTTAGCTCAGGAAGGAGGGCTCCGGAGCAGACTAATTTACGCAGCAGCCCAATCGCTCGCTCACAGCTTTAATGCCAGTCGCTCACAAAGCAGAATTTTTGCTCACAAGACTCCGCAGCTTAGAGGGAGCATTGATGACCATTTATTTAAGCAATTTACTAGCCCCTTCTGGGAAAAAAGTCAAAGTAGATATAAACAAATAAAACGGCCCTAACCCCTCCGCCCCCACTGACCTGTGTCCGATCTCGTGCGCCATTGTGACTCCCAGGTCAAACCCGGTGTCCTCAGTGATGATGCAGTTCCAGAGGGAGGAACAGGCCCCACCCAGCTGGGTGACGCCCCGCACCTGCTTGTCCCCATCTGGTAACTCCAGGTCGACCCTAAGAGAAAGAGACCCAGAGGGAGAGCGCTGAACCAAGAGAGAAAGTGTGGAGATGCTGGCCTCGAATGTCCCTGTGGAATTACACAAATTTAAACTCTTATCTAGGGGGTACCTCACTCCAGTTCGCTTATCCCATATGTCATCTAATTATTCCAAGTTATGTTGGAAAGGCTGTGGTCAAGAAGGTACGTATGCACACTGTTGGTTGCACTGTGCGGGAGTTAAAAAATTCTGGTTCTCAGTAACAAAACTTATCAAACGTATGATAGATGTTTTGGAGCTGGGAGTAAGGGAGTTGGGAGTAAGCAGTGAAGTGGCTAAATTTGCGGATGATACGAAGTTGTTCAGGGTGGTGAAAACCAGGGAGGATTGTGAGGCACTCCAAAGGGATCTGTCAAAGATGGGCGAGTGGGCGTCAACATGGCAAATGGGGTTCAATGTGGCCAAGTGCAAGGTGATGCACATTGGAGCCAAAAATCCTAAATATAAATACACGTTGATAGGGTCTGAACTGGCAGAGACTGAGCAAGAGAGAGATCTTGGAGTTGTAGTAGATAACTCACTGAAAATGTCGAGACAGTGTGTGACTGCAATAAAGAAGGCCAATGCTATGCTGGGGATTATTAGGAAGGGTATTGTAAACAGATCAGCCAATATCATAATGCCCCTATATAAATCAATGGTGCGACCTCATCTGGAATACTTTGTGCAATTCTGGTCACCACACCTTAAAAAGGATATTATAGCTTTGGAAAAAGTGCAGAAAAGGGCAACTCGAATGATAAAAGGGTTGGAACACTTTCCCTATGAGGAAAGGTTAGGGCGCTTGGGACTCTTTAGCTTGGAGAAAAGACGACTGAGGGGTGACATGATTGAGGTTTATAAGATTATGCATGGGAAAGAGCAGGTAGAGAAAGAGGTACTTTTCTCCCTTTCTCACAATACAAGAACCCGTGGGCACTCCATGAAATTGCTGAGCGGTCGGGTTAGAACGGATAAAAGGAAGTACTTCTTCACCCAAAGAGTGATTAACACATGGAATTCACTGCCACAGGA
>NW_015168129.1:89142-109360 GCF_001447785.1 Gekko japonicus | reverse complement strand
TGGTTTAGGAAACTATGGGATCAATTCTTGATGGAAAGCATAACTGATAAACACAATTGCAATGCCAGAAATCCCTCGGTATCTAACTTTACTGCGAAATGGTTCCCAGTACTGTCTTTTCTAGAGTCAGAGGAATTTATCTCTCCCCACTGGAAGAACTATATCAAATGGATTTAATTTGGATAGTGTGCCTTTTTGTCTTTCTCAAATGTTTTTATATTGTTTATATGAGCGTATTATCAATCACTGCATATTTATGCTTTGTTTAATTCTTACACTTATTTGTTACTTTTTAACTATCGATCAGCACCCTCTCCTCACATACCTCATTGGCCTTGTTTTGAGGTTTCTTACTGTAAGCGCTGTTTATATGGTCACCATTTGCTAGATGTACTAAGTTTGAATATCACACTAAGTTTGGTGATACTAATGCTTTGTTTCTGGTTAAATTGTTTCATATCAATCGCTATCTAAGGGGTACGGTAGGTTTACCCCTATTAAGTGTATCTAAGCATATCATTCCAAATGTAGTTACTGTTAATCTTTTGTTTCTCTAAATAAAAATTGTTATTGGAATGTCCGGCAGAATGTGTGGAAGGCAGGGCGGCCCCACTCTGCTCAGTGCATGTCTGGTGAAGATCTCAGAGGACTTCTGTTCCAGACCTGCCACCCAAGGGCCCCTCCCAGACCAGGGTTGACATACTCAGGGGACTCCGTAAATATGCAGTAAAATAGGCATGTACCTTTTAAAACAGAAGAAATAACTTTTTAAAAACCCAGCCTGCTGAGGACTGAATCTGTTCCCTGCCCTCCAGATGGTGCAGACTGTTGAGAGTGGCTGAGCCTCTGTTGAAGAAGGGGGAGGGGGAGGGGAGTGGGGGGTGGGCAGGAGGAAAATTTGCCTGCTTGAGCACCAAAGAACTGATGTTATTGTCTAGGGGTAGAGGGCAATTCCGCAATTGCTTACAGTTGGGTTAGAACGGATAAAAGGAAGTCCTTCTTCACCCAAAGAGTGATTCACACATGGAATTCACTGCCACAGGAGGGGGTGGCGGCTACAAGCATGGACGGCTTCAAGGGGGAATTGGATAAACAGATGGAGCAGAGGTCCATCAGTGGCTATTAGCCACAAAGTATAGATAGGGACTCTTGGTCTGGGGCAAGGGATGCTCTGTCTTCTTGGTACTTGGGAGAGGGGGTAACAGTGGGAGGGCTTCTAGCATCCTGACCCCACTGCTGGACCTCCTGATGGCACCGGGTATTTTTGGCCACCGTGTGACAGAGTGTTGGACTAGATGGGCCATTGGCCTGATCCAACATTGGCTCCTCTTATGTTCTTACCCCCCCCCCCAGACAACATACACAGCAGTTCCTCATGAGCCCCCAGTGCGTTATCAGACAGTAATGTGTAAGAGGAAAGAAGAAGAAGAAGAAGAAGAAGAAGAAGAAGAAGAAGAAGAAGAAGAAGAAGAAGAAGAAGAAGAAGAGATTGGATTTATACCCCGCCCTTCACTACCCAAAGGTGTCTCAGAGCGGCTTACACACTCCGAAGAAGAAGAAGAAGAAGAAGAAGAAGAGATTGGATTTATACCCCGCCCTTCACTACCCAAAGGTGTCTCAGAGCGGCTTACAAACTCCTTTCCCTTCCCCTCCCCACAACAAACGCCCTGTGAGGTAGGCGGGGCTGAGAGAGCTCTTGACAGAAACTGCTCTTTTCCAAGGACAGCTCTGACAGAGCTTGTGACTGACCCAAGGTCATCCAGCAGGTGCAAGTGGAGGAGTGGGGAATCAAACCCGGTTCTCTCAGATTAGAGTCCGCGCACTTAACCACTACACCAAACTGAGTTGGTTTTTATACCCCGCTTTTCTCTACCCGAAGGAGTCTCAAAGCGGCTTTCAATCGCCTTCCCTTCCTCTCCCCACAACAGGCACCTTGTGAGGCAGGTGGGGCCGAGAGAGCTCTGAGAGAGAGAGAAGTGGGACTGGCCCAAGGTCATGTGGAGGAAGAGTGGGGAACCAAACCCTGTTCTCCACATTAGAGCCCACTGCTCTAAACCACGACACTACGCCGGCATAGCCTCCTTTCTCCACCAAAGGGGTCATGGGGAGGGGGGGAGCTGGCTCCTTTAGGTAGGAGGGGAGAGATTTCTGGGTTTGGGGCGTGCCACAAGCAGCAAACCAGCCTCAAGCTGAGTGATGCGATGGGGGAAGGGGGTGCTTCCCATGGAAAACAGGAGAAGAGCCCGTTCCCCTCTCCCAGTTATGGTGATTATTTACGAATTGTCCCCCTGCCTCAAAAACTGCCTTGCAGGCTCACCCTCACCAACCTGTGACTCCTTTGCCTTGGTGCCCATGCAGCCCTCAAGAAGAGTTGGGCACTCTCCCTTTTTCGCTCTCACAAACCAGATTTCTCCCATACTTGGCTTGCAAGAGGCCCTGTCTCTGACCAAGTCCAGCTCATTCATACAAATGTATTTGGCTAATTATTTATTTACTTTGTTTATACCCCCACTTCTCTCCGTTGGGGACCCAGAACAGCTTTCCTCACTCGCCTCCATTTTATCCTTGCAGCAGCCTTGTCAGGTAGGCAGGGGTCGTTTCGTAGAAAAAGAGCTAGGGGAACTCATTAGCATAACTCATTAGCCTATGCCACACCCCCTGACATCACCGGAAGTGTGTCATAAGGCCACACCCCCTGACATCACCGGAAGTGTGCCATAAGGCCACACACCCCGCCCCCAACGGTCCCGGCTGCCGCCACCGGCCTTGCAGCTCCACTGCCGAGCCCCATGAGGGGCCCGGCGGTGGACCTGCAAGGCCGGCAGGAGTGCAAGGAAGCCCCGCGAAGGCCCTCCCTGGCCCCAGGCAGGCAGGGGTGGGGAGAGGCCGGGAGGAAGCAACTTACCCTCCCTCTTCTCCTGCCTCCTCCTAGCTAAATTAGGGCCGAAAGCGGGGCGGCCGGAAGTGGGGGGCGGGGCTTCGTCATGTGCCCCGCCCCCTGTACCTCACCCGGGGGAACTGCGATCCCCCGTGATCCCCTCCGAAATGACCTCTGCTGGTAGGCTAGGTGGAGAGTGTGTGACTGGCCAAAGGTTACCCAACAAGCTTCCTCGGCAGAGTGGAGATTCAAACCTGGGGTTCTTTAGCCACGACATCACACTGGCTCTCAATACCAATCTTCCTACATCTGCTGAACAAACATAGTATAGTCTGGAGTGGCCCCTTGGTCATTTTAATCAGGGCCAGTGTTCCCTCTAAGCTGAGTTACGGTGTGGTCACACAGCAAGCTTATTTGTTCCTGCTATAGATTTGATTGGGAATATTTGATCACACATCCCTCCCCGAACCACTTGCATCGTGCAACGAGGCTCCAGGCACCGTCCAGATAGCTGCGCCACCCAAGCAGTGGCGCGGCTTGTTTTTTTTAAAAAAAATTGGCTTTGCCCATGCGCATATGCACATGGCTGAATCACCGCTCCCACTGGGACTTGCCATACTCCCTTGTTTTTGCAGGATTTCCCCCCATGAACAGCGAACAAAATTAACCTGTGACATACAACTGAGCACTGAAGTCTATATGTGTACTCAAACGTTTATAAATTGAATTTATTCAGTGCAGGATTGCTCATGCGCACGACAGCAGAAGCTTGGGGGGGGAAACATTGCGAGAAGGACATTCAGACGCCCTAATCGTGATCACTGCGAGAAACGGAAGACAGGTGACCACAGAGAGTTGCAGGCAGAGAGGCAAACACAAACCATCTTCTGTTTACCCTGCTGTCACTGACTCCCTCTGAAGTGTAGATCAATACTCTTTAGGGAAAAGGGAACGTCCTTCCATCTCCTCTCTTCTCTCTCTTCAATGCACACAAGATGGAGATGCAGGATGCTCCTCTCAGCATCCTCATCCATCTGCCAGCTAGACAGCATAGGAACCATCTCTACTTCTCTACTCTGTACTATCAAGTGTGTATTTCTAGAATAAAGTAATTCTTAGTTTCATTTAAACTGAAACGTGGTTCTGTGTGACTTTTTACACTTGCAAGCACACGGTAGGTTTGGGACAAAGAGCTGCTGCATTAAAGCTGTGCACTCTGCTAAGTACGGCGGATCTGGACCACCAGAACCAGTACCCTTCCAACAACTAGTACTGGCTTCTGCAAAGTCAGTTCACTCCAGATTCCAGAAGGCTCCACCTCTGACCTGCCCTGTTCTGTCCCGGCTCCTCCTGCCTTGATTGTGCCTGCAGCGATTGGCCAAGGGGACAGAATTTTGGAAGCCAAAGCCAACAGCAGATAGTTCAGCTCCACCTGCCCTCCACCCCTCGTTGTCTACGTGCCCCCTTGGGCTCACCTCGTACGTGGCTCAAAGGCAACAAAGGACTAGGTTCCTGGGGACCCAGTTCCAAATCCCCACTCTGCCATGGAAGCTTGCTGGGGACTTTGGGCAGCCACCTACTGTCAGCCTAACCTACCTTGCAGGGTTGTTGTGAGGACAGAATGGAGGAGAGGAGAACCATGTAAGGTGTTTTGGTTTCCCACTGGGGAGAAGTACATATATAAATAAATGGAAGAAGCTTTGTTACCTGGTCACATACAGAACGAGATCCGCATGGCTGGGATCGGAGTCGTTCTCAGGGTTGACCTTCCTGGCCCACTCACAGACGCTGACGACGGAGGAAGTGAGGTTGGTGGTGATGCTGATGCCTTCCTGGGAGAGAGGCAGGAGGGCGCACAGAAATGGGATTTGCATTCGGCTCACCTGCCATCGTGTGCATGTTCTTAATTATTCCCATTGTTTCATGCATTCACATTCTTCGTCGCCAGTGAAAAGTATGCAGACGGCGAGTGATTTCAGCTAAGCATACCTTTATTTGGTTGAGAACAAAGACAACTGACCAGCTCGCAGGCCGCTTTATATTCATTCAGAAAACCCGCCACCAAGCTCACCTAAACACACCCCCTACTCCCCATAGGCTATTTACAGTAACCGAGAGACCCATTGGCCTCCCGGCTTGGGACCTAGCCCTTTCATTGGGCCGGCTAGGATCCTACGGACCCATTGTCTTTAGACTTGAAGCTATTGAGGAAATGTGCCTGGCCAGCCCGGGCAAGTCCAGGCATGTCAGGCTGAATACATTACACACTGGTACAATGGGGAACTGCTTTCCCTCCTCTTAACCAACTGGGCTGAAATTCTCAGAAACTGTAGTCCATTTTCAAATTCAGTTACAAGCAGGGGTCATTGCCTAGAAAAAGAGGTGCAGGAGCTCATTTGCATAACACACTTGCATATGCCACACTCCCTAAAAAAGGGCAGGCATGTTTAAAATGAGTTATGCAAATGAGTTATGGCCCATGGTGTCCAACCCAGTCATGCCTGGGTTCCCTGCCCGATCTCCTCCAGGTGCCCCGTGCAGGGCACCTGGAGATTGGGCAAGGAACCCAGACATTTAAATCCCCCCCTCCCTGAGTGTCTTCGTGGGCGGGGGGTGGGGCCTGGGCTCTTTCCTGCTGGAGCACCGCTTCAGGGCGCTCCAGCAGGAAACGACCCCTGGTTACAAGAATGGTATGGAAGAATGGGATTTGGATTAGTTTCTCTCCATACACCTGAATGTGCTCAAACCCTAAGTTCAGCGCAGCAAAATCAGCCCGTGAGCTTAAGTCCACTCTTATCAAGCCAGTCCAGCTTTTTTTATAATGAATTATTTATAAAGATTAATAATTAGTAACACATTATTTATAAAGATTAATAATTAGTAACACAGTAACATTAACACCAAAACAATAATTTAACTTACAAGGGGAAAGAATGTAATTAAATAGGGAACAGGTTCTTTGCAGCATAAGTGCTTTGAGAAGTATTTTTCCAGATTTTGTGTCCAGAATGTTACTGATCCCAATTGGAAAGCAGTTCTGATTTTGAGAAAACCTTGGGAAACGACCCCTGGTTACAAGAATGGTATGGAAGAATGGGATTTGGATTAGTTTCTCTCCATACACCTGAATGTGCTCAAACCCTAAGTTCAGCGCAGCAAAATCAGCCCGTGAGTTTAAGTCCCCTCTTATCAAGCCAGTCCAGCTTTTTTTATAATGAATTATTTATAAAGATTAATAATTAGTAACACAGTAACATTAACACCAAAACAATAATTTAACTTACAAGGGGAAACAATGTAACTAAACAGGGAACAGGTTCTTTGCAGCGTAATGGCTTTGAGAAGTATTTTTCCTGATTTTGTGCCCAGAATGTTACTGATCCCAATTGGAAAGCAGTTCCGATTTTGAGAAAACCTTGGCGAAATGCGGTTGATTGTAGCTAGCTTGCCCGTTCGAGGCTGGGATCGTCATCACCGGAGACTAATATCCAGCATGGAATGAAGAATGGTGGATCGCTTCCATTTGCTGTGATCTTGAGTGAATGTATGGACTAACACTTTAGGCGATTATTTTGTGACAAGCTCTGTTGGGACACTTGTTGTGGATTGATTTCCCATTTAATAGCATTGTTTTCCCTTGTGTGTTAAATTATTGTTTTGGTGTTAATTGTACTGTGTTGCAGAATATTAATCTTTATAAATAATTCATTATAAAAATCGTTGATTTTTGGAAATACTTATTAAGCATTCTTTAACAGGTACATCCAGAGTAGTTTCACACAGTTTCTACCACTTCAGGCTGCAACTTTCCCCAGCAGCATTTTATTAGTTGCTGTTTGCATGTTTGGCTTAAGACCTCGGGTCAATGAAGCTAATAAATGAAATGGAAAATGGACATAACTGTTCTGAGCAATTTCACCCGTATTTGGAGAGAAACGGCCTAAGGAGTACAACAGGAAGCAGCACACAAGGCCTTTCCGTTCTTTAAAAAGTCAGGTGGGCTTTCCATCTGCAGGAGGTTCTTTCCAGAGTCTCCTCCTCTCTCTCTTCCCCTGGGCTGCTGCGTCACAGATGGGCCAGGGCTGCTGGAAGTGACATCCAGACCCGGAGTTGAAATAGCTTCCCTGGGCCAGAAATCAGCAGCCAGTGCCTCAAGTGGCCCAAGCAGAAGGCCAGCCTCCTCTTCCTCCCCTTATTTGCCCAATCCTGAGGCTTCATGCCCCAGCCAATCACAAGGCTCCAGCCCTCTTCCCTTCTGTGCAGGGAGGGGGAGCTCTAAGCACACAGCCACTAGGATGGCCTTCAGCCTCAGGCGGTGAGGTCCATCAGTGGCTTAGCCACAAGGGACAGATGGAACACTCTGTCTGGGGCAATGATGCTGTGTCTTCTTGGTGCTTGGGGGCAACAGTGGGAGGGCTCCTAGTGTCCTGGCCCCGCTGGTGGACCTCCTGATGGCCCCTGGGTTTCGGCCACTGTCTGACACAGAGTGTGGGACTGGACGGGCCACTGGCCTGATCCAACATGGCTTCTTTTATGTTCTCTTATGTTCATGAGGGGCCTTCAGAAGCCCCAGGGTCCTGGACAGGCTCTGCCTCGGGTCACCAACCCCCAGGCAGGGCCTGGGATTCTCCCAAAATTACAACCATTCTGCAAAGTGCAGAGCTCAGTGCAGAACAACAGCTCTGGAGGGTAGACTCTTTGACTGCCCACCCCCCAAGCTCTGCCCTCCCAAGGCACCGTCCCCAAGTCTCCAGAAATTCCCCAAGACCTAGCGGCAGCCTCAGCTGCCCCTCACTGAATGGATTTTACCACCTCCGGCTCTGTGAGGACGATCATTCGGATCAGGTGAACCCTGAACTGAGCTCCCAGCGAGGCGTCTCGGAGCAATTCAGCACCCTGCCGGGGGGGAAACCAAAAAAAAGTTAATGAAAGCTTTAAGTCCACTTAGAAATAAACTAATTAATCTGCTTTTTCAAAAACTTTAGAAGGAAAAACTATCTTTAACATCAGAGGTCATTTCGGGGGGGATCGCAGGGGATCGCAGTTCCCCCGGGTGAGGTGTGAGGGGGGGGGCACATGACGAAGCCCCGCCCCCTGCTTCCGGCCGCCCCGCTTCCGGCCCTCATTCAGCCAGGAGGAGGCAGGCACTTAACCACTACACCAAACTGGCTCTCTAGGCTGCAAAAGCAGCAAGATCTATAGACACAAGACAAAGATGCTTGTGAGGCCTCTAAAGATGAAAGTCTGGTGCCAAATGCACAGCTGCTAAATTAGAACATCTAAAAAATAAAATATATTTCTAAAGCTAATGCAGTAAATAAAAGCCAACATAATAGCAGAAATAAAAAATCAATAATATAGAGCTTGCTTCTAAAGTAAGTAATATAGCCATTTTACTACACTGTAAGTTAAAAAAATGATTATTCATATTCAATTTTTTTTCTTTTTTCTACAGCTTTCCTTTTCTTGGTCCAGTATTAACTTATTGGTTATCTTCTTGTTGTTGTTGTTCAGTCGCACAGTCGAGTCCAACTCTTCGCAACCCCATGGACCAGCTCCCGCCAGGCCCTCCTGTCTTCTGCCGTCCTCTGAAGTTTGCTCAGTTTCATGTTCGTTGCATCTATGACACTGTCTCACCATCTCATCCTTTGCCGTCCCTGTCTTCTTTGACCTTCAATCTTTCCCAGCATCAGGGTCTTCTCCAGTGAGTGCTCCCTTCTCATTTAGTGGCCATCTGGCCTTCCAGGGAACAGTCAGGGTTGATTTCTTTTAGGATTGACTGATTTGATCTTCTTGCAGTCCAAGGGACTCTCTTCTTCTTGTAATATGTACTATTGTTACGTGTACCTCAATAATGTTTGACCTCTAAAGAAGGCCCAAATTGGGTGGAAATGCATCCGATCATGTGTACTGGCCCTTGTTTTTAGGCCACTTGAACTTTTTAACAAGGCTTTCATTGGGCCCTTATATGTTTTTAACTGTCTAACGTATTTTTGTATACTATAAGTGTAATGTATCAAGTTCCGACCGCGTGGTCCGCTTGGGCACCACGCGGTCAAGAGGAGCAAGCATCAAGCTTCACTCCAATAAACAAAGGACGATGCGGATCCTAGCCCGCACCAACCAGAGGGCTAGGCTCCGGGCCGAGAGCCTATGGGACTCTTGGCCACTAGTTAGGACCTATTGGGAAGTGGGGGGGGGTTCTGGGTGGTGGATTTACAGGGATATAAGCCGGCCTGAGAGCCTGCTAGGGTTGTCTTGTTCTTGATCAAATAAAGTACGCTAAGCTGAAATCACTTGTCCGTCTGCGTACTTTTCAATAAGTTTCAACTAGGTTTTTAACATTGGCCCTTTATCAGACTTCTTGTGGTTCTTGATTCCAGTTTTTAGGTCAGGTTTGTTTTCCCCTCCCTGTGTCTTACGGGGCCTGGATATCCCCTGCTATTACAACTAGAGATTGGTTACCCTGGATAAAATGGCTGCTTTGGAGGATGGGCTCTGTGGCCTTGTACCCTTCCCCTTTCCAAGCCCCACCCCTCCCCAGGCTCCACCCCCCAAATCTCCAGGTATTTCCCAACCCAGAGCTGTCAACCCTACTCCTTAGGGAGAGGGGGGAAAGTAGAGTTGCCGGCTCCAGGTTGGGAAATACCTGGAGATTTGGGGAGGATGGGAGCTTGGGGAGGAGAGGGACCAAACTACCTTCCAAAGCAGCCATTTTCTCCAGGGGAACTGATCTCTGTTGCCTGGAGATCAGTTGTAATAACAGGGGATCTCCAGCCACCACCTGGAGGTTGGCAACCCGAGGGGAAAAGTGACATTCCCAGGGGCTCATGGTCTTCTTGGCTCAGAGTGGCTCCAAACAGCACCCCCAAAGGTTTCCGGCCAAACTAAACGTGATGCAAAACGTGCAGCTGCCCTCAAACCTGCCCCTGCTCATCAAGCTCCTCCTGTCATGCCTGCCCCTGCTGATGACCCTGATGAGGCACCTGCCAGCCAGGAGCATGTGGAGTTGACACCACAGGCTCCTGAGGAACGTACTGCAGCAGAGACTTATAGACAAAGACTGGCTCCTGTGGCTGAAAGCTCCCTAAGTGATGAGGAGGATAGAGCCTCCCAGGAAACACCTGCACAGGATCAGGCTTTGCTGCAGCACAGAGATTCCTCGCCCGATTCACCACCAGCTGTGACCAGGCTCCGGAATCAACAGAGACAGGAGCTGAGAGATCGACGCCGGGATGCACGCATGCGTGGAAGACGATCTCTCAGCCCTGAGTATTGACTGGAACATGACCTTCCTCCCTGCCAGCTAACGAGTTAATTAGCCAGCACTGTATATCTTCAAGCCTGTTGCTGGCAGGAACTCGTGCTGGCAAACGTCTTTTGACAGGACCTCACTCCGTGTATCTCTGCTCCAGAACTCTTGTCGTCTTGATCCTCGGCTTTTGACCCTCGGCTTCGTTGACCCTGCTCTCGTCTCTGACTCCTCTGGCATCGTTTGGATTTATGGACATTGAACTCTGGTATGTCTGACCCTGGCTTTGGATTCTGATTTAAACCTGTTTGAACTTTGCTGCTTGTCTTACTCGGCTTGACTTCGGACTGCTCTTGGACTTTGCTTGCCTGCATCACGCCCCCTGCCCCTGCCGTGACACCTCCCTCCCCTCTGAAGGGCCAGGGGGGCTTACTTCCCCCCCCAGCCCTGACCTGACCAGCGGCAGCCAATAATATGGAGCAGGGAGAGGGGGACCCAGACTGCTGTGATACCAGGACAAAGATAAGTTCTGCTGTTTTTTTTTTGCTGAACCTTCCAGACAGGGGCGAGGAGAGCTGCATGAATGGACGCCATTTTACTTAGATCCAGTAGTCAGTCGTGTTGGTCTGAAGCCATTTTACTTAGTATCACAAGCTGTACCACCGTCAGAAAACAGGCAAAGGCCCAGCACAGTCGAAAATGACTCACAATATTCAGATTGGTGAGGATGTACCTCTCCGTGTCTTCTTTATGGAACCAGAAGACATCTGGCCCCACCACAACAAGCAGCTCCAAGTGTTTTACAGTCGACTCAGCCCCTTTCCGGACTCGGGATAGAAGCTTTCTTCCTATGACACAGAGAGTATTGGGGGGGGGGGTGAAAAAACATCAGAGTAGAAGTCTGAATGCCAGTCAGATGCTCTCTGCACGGATGCTCTGATAGTTTGGGCAGTTTGCCCTTTGAGAAAGCATGCTTCTAGTTCTAGATCTCACCACCAGACAGCAGAGCTCTGCAGAACAGTGAACATGTTTGTTTAGTTCCCTTTTAAAGTAATCAAGCTGAGCTGAAACAGCATCAAGCAGGAAACCTGGGGAATCAATTACAGGAGGGGAGCTGTGGGGTGCAAATCACAGAGATAGGTCAGGTCAAAGTTCCCCAGAAAACAGTCACTGCCCGGCCCCACCCCCTCCAGGCTCTGCCGTGGGGCCACGAGAAGACTACCTGGCAGTACTGTTGTGTGGCTACGGGGAGTCTTGAAGACAATGTGAGGCTTGGGATGACGCAGGCCCCTCAGCAGCTTCAAGTGTTTGCTTCTTACAGGCTGAATGTGAACCTTCTCCACAGGGACCATGGCAACTCCTTTCTGGAGGAAATAAAAACCCACCCTGGCGTTATCAGCCTTGATTGCTAGTGCAATTTTTTTAAAAACCCAAAAACTAAGCAGTAATGGAAAGCAGAGCAAAAGAGAGAAGCATCTGAATTATGGAAGGCAAATGTTTCTTGTGAGGGCCAAACCAGAAAGGTGCCAAGAATTCTGTGACTGGAGCGTTTAAACTCAACTTTCAGGTACACAGGAGTCCAATTCAGATCAGGAATGAAGCACATGGCTGGTGAGGGAAGGGGAGGCTTCCTCTGGTGCCATTTTCCCAACCTGAAATGGCCCCCAGGATGGCAAATTTCGGAAGGTGGCACTGGCTACTCTGTTCTGCTTTCAAGAGTCTTTCTTGCCAGCAGCATTACTAGGCCTCAAATTCCTTATTCTTATAAGGTAGAAAGGTGGCTAATAAATGTTTTAAATTTAAAAAAAAAACTAAATCCCAAGGCATGTTTTTGAACCTATGGCTGCCTTAAAAGGCATGTCCTTTCCCCCTTCTGAATGGATATTCATTCAGCCAGGAGGAGGCAGGAGAAGAGGGAGGGTAAGTTGCTTCCTCCCTGCCTCTCCCCACCCCTGCCTGCCTGGGGCCAGGGAGGGCCTTTGCGGGGCTTCCTTGCACTCCCGCCGCCCTTGCAGGTCCACCGCCGGGCCCCTCATGGGGCTCTGCAGTGAGGCTGCAAGGCCGGCGGCAGCGGCCAGGACCGTTGGGGGCGGGGTGTGTGGCCTTATGACACACTTCCAGTGATGTCAGGGGGTGTGGCATATGCTAATGAGTTATGCTAATGAGTCCCCCTAGCTCTTTTTCTACGAAATGACCCCTGGATATTCCCAGAATTCTCTGCCTGTCCTCCCAGCCCTTCTTCCCTGACAGACTGCTCCGTGGAACTCCTGGTCCCTCTGATTAACTGCACTGCCTGTCACAGACTTCACAGTTCTTTGTTTCGGGGTGTGTGAGGTTGAAATAGGGTTGCCGGCCTCCAGGTAGTGGGCGGAGACCTCCCGCTTTTACAACTGATCTCCAGGCAACAGAGATCAGTCCACCTAGAGAAAATGGCTGCTTGGAAGGAGGACTCGATGGCATTGTACCCCACTGAGGTCCCTCCCCTCCCAAGCCCCGCCCTCCTCAGGCGGCCCCACTCTCCAAATCTCCAGGTGTTTCCTAACCCAGAGCTGGCAACCCGAGGCTGAGACTATAATGTCTTTCTGTATTTGAAGAAGGATGTTTTTTGGTCCTCAGCTGAAACTCTCTTGAATAGTTGTGTTCAGGAAGGAACCAAGTGTTGAAAGAAATAAAGAAGATCACAAGAGAAGACATCCCACTTGATCCGGCTGTATTGCTTCTTAACTCAAGTTATACTATTGAGGAATCGGAAGTTAAAATTACTGAATTAGCCGCCACATTAATAGCCACGGCACGGCTTGCTATTGCTGCCTCATGGAAAAATCATGATTCTTCTTCTATTGCTCAATGGAGAAATAAATGTTGGGACCATTATGTGATGGATCATAAAGTAGCAGATAAATATGAGTCCCACATACAAGGATATGCGAGATCCCATGCCAATTTCAATCGAAAATGGAGTCCTCTTATAACATATTTTACAGAAAACGGTGTGTTACCAGCAAATACTAGTTATGCAGATTGGATACATCTTTAAAAAAAAATTATGGCTTTAGCATTCTCAAAAATATATATATGTATGGAAACTTTTAAGGTCCTTCTAAAATATATCTGGATTTATTATACGGTATATTATATGTTACTACTCTAGTAGAACAAGTGGAAAATAACAAGAAAGTGACAAGGTAATAAGATGTACCTGCTGACAAGTTAATAGATGGCATTGTGTTAAATGAATTTGCACTTACAGGCTGTATTAATGTTTAAATAGTAATCTTGTTTATGTATACTTGACTTATCTTTTAATAAAATCGTTTAAAAAAAAAAAAAGGAAGGAACCAATTACTGGAATAAACACCGTAAACACCAACCCTTAGAAATTAAGGTTGCCAACCTCCAGGTGGGGCCCGAGGATCTCCTGGTACCATAACCGATCTCCAGACAACATAAATCAGTTGCCCAGGAGAAAGTGGATGCTGCGGAGGGGGGACCCTGTGGCATTATGCCTGACTGAGGTCCTACCCTCCCAAAGCCCACCCTCCCCAGGATCTACTACCAAATCTCCAGGGATTTCCCCAAGCCAGGGTTGGCAACTCTACAAATCTTAACAGCCGTTTTTCTTTTCTCTAAACAGTTTCCAGATTCTGGATATGCTTAACTTGCAGATCTGGAGTAAACTGTAGAGACTGAGCCAGTCTGTGCAAAATAAGGAAGGCCGCAAAGCTTGAACGGATTTCATCAGGAGACTGGGGAACCATAGATTTCACCTGCTAATTGGTGCTGGCCACTGGAGAGCCAGAAGTGGGATTGTCTGGTGCTTTTTTAAAAGTCTGTTTTGGTTCTAGCATGTTGATGGATAAAAAAGAAAATATAAGAACGAGCTTTTCTGTCTCAGATTGAGGAGCAGCTTGCACTGACTGCATCCTAATAAATCAGTGCAGAATTGCACCTTAGGGTTGCCACCCTCCAGGGGGCACCTGGAGACCTCCCGCTATTACAGTTGATCTCCAGATGACCAAGATCTGTTCCCCTGGAGAAAATGGCTGCTTTGGAGGGCGGACTCTGCGGCATCGCACCTCGCCGAGTTCCCTCCCCAGGCTCCACCCCCAAAGGTATTTCCCAACCCGGAGCTGGCCACTCCGTTTCCACCTCCTTTCGTCTACAGTGCAGGACATTATGTGACCCCCCCCAAAATATACTGAGCTGAGACTAAACTCACCAGCTGCCCTCCGCAGTATGTGAATCGGCCTTCCGCCCCTGGAGGGCTCAGGACCTTTCCTCCGGCAAAGCAATTGCCCCAGAAACGCCTCAGCAAACTGACGGAAGAATTCAGCCTTTGCTCACTGACAAAAGAGGTGGAGAGGAGGGCGCAGTCCTCCAGGAACTCAAAGGCATAGAGCTCCCCCCAAGCTGTAAGGGAGCATCGCTGGGTTCTGCAAGGTGTTAGCCTGGACTGTCCTTCTTTGCAGGAACAAGTGAGGTACACAACCTGGAACTCGGGCACTGTGAAGATTGGGATGCCAAGGTAGAAAAGCCTGGTGTCAACAGAAGCAATGAACAGCTGAAACACATCTCATCACTCTTTCAGGCCATACACTGGGGTCCCAGTACAATGTTCCCTCTCAGCTGAGTTAGTGTGAGCTAGCTCACAGTTTTTCAGCCTCCAGCTCACACCCGTTTTTGTCTTGGCTCAGGAAGGATGGCTCCAGAGCAGACTAATGTATGCAGCAGCCAAATCGCTCGCTCACAACTTTAATGCCGGTTGCTCACAAAGGAGGATTTTTGCTCACAAGACTCCACCGCTCAGAGGGAGCATTTCCCCCACCTTTTTGAGCCTGCAGGCATCCTTGGGATTCTGACACGGGGGTGGGGGCAGGGGGCACACTCAAAAGAATGGCTGCCACAGGGGGTGGAGACGATCACAAAATGGTTACTGCTGCAGGAGGCAGAGCCAAACAAAAAATGTCAAGGAGCGAGGTAATATATAACTCTGCGGTCACACACACTGAATAATCCACTTTCAAACTGGATTTTTACCGTGTGAACTGGCAAAATCCAGTTGGAAAGTGCATTGACAGTGGCAGGGGTCATTTCGTAGAAAAAGAGCTAGGGGAACTCATTAGCATAACTCATTAGCATATGCCACACCCCCTGACATCAGGGGCCCGGCGGTGGACCTGCAAGGCCAGCGGGAGTGCGAGGAAGCCCCGCCAAGGTCTCCCTGGCCCAGGCAGGCAGGGGTGGGGAGAGGCGGGGAGGAAGCACCTTACCCTCCCTCTTCTCCTGCCTCCTCCTGGCTGAATGAGGGCTGGAAGCGGGGCGGACGGAAGCAGGGGGTGGGGCTTCGTCATGTGCCCCGCCCCCTGCACCTCACCGGGGGGAACTGCGATCCCCCGCAATCCCCCCCGAAATGACCTCTGGACAGTGGATTGAAAGTGGATTCTTTCATGGCCAAATCTGCATCTAGCATTTGCTCCGCTGTCTTACCAAACCCACACTGGAACAGAAATTCCCATCTACATTGCATGCCACTTTCACTTTGATTGATTGTCAAATTTTATGGCAGCATCCAGACTGCATGCTGCTTTCACCTCGTTTGATCTCTGGTTTTATGGTGGCTGTTTGCATAGATTTACGGCTGTTTTATGGCCATTCAGGGGTGACTCTGCAGTCAGAACGGCATTAACCTGGGGTATTTGAATGTGGTTTTGAGACGCATCTTCTTCTGTTCCAGTGTGGGTTTGGTACAACAGCGGAGCAAATACTAGATGCAGATTGGGCCAGTGTGTGTGACCACAGCCATAGTAACGCTTCAACATTTCAAGCAGAAGCCCTGTGTTGAACAAGATGCCTTTTAATCTGGCACAGCCAATCAGAAGCCCTGCTGGGCAAAAGCCCCACCTGGCCCTGCCCACATTCTGAAAGCCCTTGGCAGGCACTGGGAAAGGTGTCAGTAGGTTCCACGGTGCCCAGAGACCCCATGCGGGGAGCCCCTGCCACATACCCAGGGAGCTTTAGCATTTTTCAGGGAAGGAGATGGTCACTTAGTCCAGTCTGTGCAGGTGACCACCACCCACAGCTGCCATGGCTGAAGGATTTTCCTGGAGAGCCTATTTTCATAACTCGTGATGTGCCCGTTTGATCAACTGCCTGCAGTGACCACTTCAAGTTGTATCTTTAGCATGCCGTTAAGAGCAACAAAGCCAGATCTGATGGATGGGGCCCAACCCCCTGCAGAGCCCCCTTGTGCAAACCCCACTGAGATCGACAAGTTTCCAAAAGAGAAAGCAAAGGCCCTTCTTACCCTCCAAGTCTGAAGTGGCATTGAAATAAGAGAAAATATCTTGGGCATCCAAAGAAGCTAGAAATGCCTGTAGGAAAGAAGAAGAAAAAAACTTTCTCTTTCCAATTGGAAAATGGAAGGCATCAGAAAAAATTCAAATACGGCACCAGAGTAACGCTTGTGTGTGTGAAGTGTGCCCTCAAGTCATTCCCAACCTGTGGCGACCCTGTGAATTCATGTCCTCCATCCCATCCTGTCCTTAACCGCCTTGCTCATGTCTTGCAAAGTCCATCCATCTCACATTGGGCCTTCCTCTTTTCCTGCTGCCTTTGAATGGATCAGCTGAAATATCATTTTTATGTTGTTTTTAAATAATATGCTGTTTGAAGGGCCAGCAAAGAAGAAATCAAAAGGCATAGAATTGACTTTGTTAGGCAACAGGGAAGTTTCAAAAAGTTCCTAATCAAACCTCAGTTCCTAATAATTAAAAAAAGTTCCTCATCAATCCTCAAACCTTGTTTTAAAGCTCAGTTTAAAACAAAATAGAATAGCCTGATCAAGAAATATAGTCGTTGCAAAAGCTTTCTTTTGGTGTCGTGGTTAAGTGCACGGACTCTAATCTGGGAGAACCGGGTTTGATTCCCCACTCCTCCACTTGCACCTGCTGATGTGACCGTGGGTCAGTCACAAGCTCTGGCATAGCTGTCCTTGAAAAAGAGCAGTTTGTGTCAGAGCTCTCTCAGCCCCACCCACCTCACAGGGTGTCTGTTGTGGGGAGGGAAAGGGAAAGGAGTTTGTAAGCCGCTCTGAGACTCCAAGTGAAGGGCGGGGTATAAATCCAATCTCTCCTCCTCTTCTTCTTCTTCTTAAACAGGGTTAAAAGGGGGACTGACATCCCACTATTACCTAAGAGGGCTGGATACTTTTGTAGATTACATTTTGGAGCAATCAGGTCCACAAAAAGGAAAGGAGGGTTTCTTGTCCTTTGCCAGGGGTCAAACTTACCTCTTGTGGTCTGGACAGCCAGCAAACTGCCAGGAAGAAGGCGGCGAGAAGGAGTGCCGGGGGAGTTGCAGGCATGATGCGAAAGCTGCAATGGACACCACTGAGCAAACAGAAGCTTCAGATGATGGTCTTTTGGCTCAGGGCCTTGCATGGAGGGGAAGCCTGGAAGTGTGCAAAGTCTGAACAAACAAGAGGGGGGCCGTCGGGGCGTGGGGATCGCTTTCGTGGCCAGTTCAAGGCTGCAGTTCTGCCAGAGGGTCCAGAGGGCAGAGGACACTCCTGGGCAATGCTTGTTTGACTGCAGCAGGCAGTCACAGTGGAAACAGGAGCTGCAGGGTGGGTTTTAAAGAAGGAAGAAAGAAGCGGTTAAGGGGGGTGGAGGAGGCACTCATGCTACTCACAGGTCACAGCCCACTCCTACGCATGCTTACTCAGAAATAGGTCCTACGTGTTGTAAAAATAGTCAAAGTATTTAAATTACTCAGAGTTATCAATGGATCTTGCTCTATTGGAAAGAAGAGATTTCTTTGCTTTTAAAAACCTTTATTTCTAAGGGTAAAAGGTACACGGGAAAACTACAAATAAACAGAACATCTAACAGCTACATTTTCTAAGCTGCCTATAGTCCAACACTAACACAGAGATAATGGAGAATCTGTCCTTCTTCTCGACCCCTAGAAAGGAAGTCACCTGAAACAAGCAACCAATCTGTATCACAATAGAAGCTACTTTTCCCAGGCTGATTCCCCATTGGCTCAATGCCAGGTATCCCTTCCAGGTCACTCTAAACAATAGCAATACTAGGCAAACAAGTTAACCCTATAATGACTGGATTGTCAGACCTTGCAAACACATACATTTCCAACACTACGGTGTTCAATGGAGCTCTCAAGGCAGCATTCGGATGGGATTGCAGACTGCGCCACTCTGATAAGAGTTCAGGAATGTAGGGTTCTTTGGGTTGCCAACTCTGGGTTGGGAAATTCCGGGAGATTTAGGGGTGGATCTTGGGGAGTCCAGGTTTGGGAAAGGGAGGGACCTCAGCAGGCTGCAATGCTGTCAAGTCCACCCTCCAAAGCAGCCGTTTTCTCTAAGGGAGTTGACCGCTGTGGCCTGGAGATCAGTTACAATTCTGGGAGATCTCCCGGCACTACCTGGAGGTTGGCAACCCTACGTGTAGTACTGATTCAGCCATTCATTGCTTGAGAGCTGCAGGGTCTCCAGCATCAGCTATGAGGAAGAGGGCTTGGTGATGTCAGATCAAACGGCGACATGTCAGTTCCTAGGCACCACATGGCGTCCGAGCGAGGGAAGAGCAGCAATCGTGGAGTTTGATCCACGCTCCAGAACAAAACAGAACATGGGAATCAGCTATGTGCTGAGCATTCAATGTAGTTCAGCTGTTAATGCCGCACAATTATTCTAATGTACACGTGCCAAAGTTACCACAGGAGGTCGTTAGAAGATGCCGTGTGGAGACAGCTGAGGGTCCTGAGATTCCAACCCACTGCCCTGAGACTGAGGCCCGAAACGCAGGGTGGCCAGCCTCCAGGTGGGGTGGGGAGCTGACGCAACAGCACAAACGATCCCCGGATGACAGAGACCAGAGGAGATGGCAACTGGAGAGAGTGGGCTCTCTGGACTCACTTCGCTGCTGGGCTCCCTCCCCTCCCCATGCGCCACGTTCCCCAGGCTCTGCTCCCAAATCTCCAGGAATCTCCCAACCCAGAGTTGGCAACCTGAACCCCAGGGCCAAAGCCTGAGGACTGGTATCCTGTGCAGTACCAAGCAGTAACCTTCACGCAAGAATGAGCTCAGCCCCCCCCCAAAAAAAAACACCTGTTTAAAAGTTGCACACCTGCTTGGCTCTTGACCCTTCACATTGATTTTTTTCTAGGGGTCCCAAATGCTTGAATTTTAGAGCATCTCATAGCAAGTGCCGCCCATCATTGATCACAGTGGTTTCTTGTTCGTTGCCCAGCCATGTCAGGCCAGATGCCTGTGAGAAGGCAAAACAGCCAGCTCTGGTCTATATTTCCAGTATTTGGCACTCCGTGGTGGTGGGGAACAGGTTGGCTCTTCCCTCCCCAATGTTGTCTGTTAATTCAAAAATGGTACTGATACAAAGACCCTCATCTAATTCGTATCAGTAGCATTTTGGAGTCTGTGTCTTCCTATACTCATCAGGATGATGAGAACCCATAAAAATAGAAGCCACTTGCTTAAGGGGACCAAATTAACATTGTTATTTCGATAAACGAGTTATATGTTTGGTCAAATGACCGTAACAGCAAAGAACTGAACTGACACTTTGATAAGTAACAAGACTAGCTTGTATAATTTGTCATATTTTTCTTACCCACATAGAGCCATCGGGAAAAAGCTTTGAAGTTTTTCATACTGCTGTCTATAACTCTGCAGAGAGAACACAAAAGGAGGTTAAATGTACATTGCAAACATCACATCGATAGTGATTAATCCCTAAAGGTACATTTTTAAGGACCACCTCCTGCATTATTACACATCCCCCACCCCTCCAACAGAAAAGCATCAGTTACAAACAAAAAAGAATGAGAGTGCTGTGTTCAGTTTTGGGCACCACAGTTTAAAAACGATGTTGAAAAGCTGGAACGTGTCCAGAGGAAGAAGAAGAGAAGAAGAGATTGGATTTATACCCCGCCCTTCACTTGTAGTCTCAGAGTGGCTTACAAACTCCTTTCCCTTCCCCTCCCCACAACAGACACCCTGTGAGGTGGGTGGGGCTGAGAGAACTCTGCCACAAACTGCTCTTTTTCAAGGA
>NW_015168129.1:84529-89122 GCF_001447785.1 Gekko japonicus | reverse complement strand
GGTAAGTTGCTCCCCCCCCGCCTCTCCCCACCCCTGCCTGCCTGGGGCCAGGGAGGGCCTTGGCAGGACTTCCTCGCACTCCCGCTGGCCTTGCAGGTCCACCGCCGGGCCCCTGATGTCAGGGGGTGTGGCATATGCTAATGAGTTACGCTAATGAGTCCCCCTAGCCCTTTTTCTACGAAATGACCCCTGCTAGGAGGAAAGGTAAAAGGAGCTGGGTGTGTTTAGCCTGGAGATGAGACAATTGAAAGGTGATATGATAACTGTCTTCAAATATTTGAAGGGCTGTCATATAGAGGATGGAACGGAATTATTTTCTGTTGCCCCAGAAAGTCAGACCAGAACCAACAGATTGAAATTGTATCAAAAGAGTTTTCGGCTAAACATTAGGAAGAATTTCCTCACAGTTAGTGTGGTGTATATCTCTTTAACATGGAGTTGTATTGTTTCTATACACCTGAAAAGGATCAAGAGAGGCACTCCTCCCTCTCTCCGTTTTTAAGCCTTCTTCCCTGCAGGTCGGGGCTTATGTTATTATTGAGGAAACTATTGAATAAACGAGGTCGTGGACCTGAACTGTGTTGTGCCTGTGAGTAGTGACTGCGGGGCTAGAATGAGCTGCACCGTTCTCCATTAAGAGACATTACAGTTAGAGCAGTTCCTCGGTGGAACAGGCTTCCTCCGGTGGTGGTGGGCTCTCCTTCTTTGGAGGTTTTTAAGAAGAGGCTAGATGGCCATCTGACAGCAAAGCTGATCTATGAATTTAGATTATAAAGCCCAAAGAGATCTACCATGACAAAATTACTAGATCAAAATACCTAAATATAAAAATACTATTTAATATGAAAAGCTTATCATATATCTACCAAACACCTATTCAAAAGTAACTTATAAAATGAAATTACCTAAGTATGAAAGACCAAAAATAATCATACTCATTACAAAAAAATTGTACAGTTTTTGAAATAACTGGATCATATCAACCATCTTCTTCTCTTAAGACGGGGGCGCCAACCAATATTTAACAGTCTATATGATGTGAACCGATGTAAATATTCCAAATATTTCAAACAGTTCATACAAAGTGAACCAATTTAAATTTCCCCAATGTGACGATTTGGGTCAGGGTTCTCGTAACTAGCCACTATGTATTTAGGAAGTTCATGAGAGGGAGGGCAGGAAGGGATGAGTTAGTGCTTGGTTCTCATGGCCCTTTCTTATATGTTAAGGGTAATGCTGATTGCCACTGTGGGGTCAGGAAGGAATTTTCCTCCAGGCCAAATTGGCCCAGGGATCCTGGAGGTGTTTTGCCTTCCCCTGGACATACAGCAGGGGTCACTAGGGGAGTGGGGGGTTTTTTCCTGCATTGTGCTAGATAGGGATGGGCATGAACTACATTTTTGCAGTTCGGTTCGTGGTTCCCATATGTACTGGGAAGTTGGTTCACAAACCGACCTAATTCATATTGGTTTATGAGCAATTTAAAGTTTAAACCCCTACTTCCTGTTCCCCCATGGCTTTTCACAGGGGGCAGAAAGCAGGGGTTTCTAAACAGCCGAGTGCTCAGCTGTTTTTCTGCTCTTCAAAAACCACCACAAGCCACCATGAACTGCATCAAAATGCACAGACATTTGTGAACATGGCTTCGCGAACCACGAACTGCCCAAAATTCGTGACAAACTTTAGTTCATCGGCCCGTTCATGCCCATCCCTAGTACAGGGGGTTGGTCTAGATGATTCTTAGGGTCTCTTCTAGCCCTGTGTCTATGAATATAGGGGAGGATTTATAGGTGTGTTTACTTGCATTTCAAGGGGGGTGTGCCTGCGTCACTTCCGGGTGACGCGCACACAGTGTGCGCGCGCTATGCACGTGCGCGCGCACAACCCCAACGCCGGCCGGGAGCCCCCCGCTCCCAGCGAAGAATCACTTGGAAACCCTACCCAGGAGTAAGCCAAGCTGGCAGCCCCACAGGAGCCGCCTAGCTCAGACCTGGCCAACCACGCATATGGGCATCAAGTTCATCCACTGCTCCCTCCCACACTGCCACCAGTGGGTGATACGTGATCCACCATTAATCATTCACTGCTGACAGCCCCTGCAGAAGTGGCTTGGCTTTTCCCACTCCTGGCCACCAGGGGCTCCCCAGGAACTTTCCCACTAAGCAAAAGGGCAGCAAAAGGGCCAAAAGGCCTTTCTGCACACCAGGGTCCCAGAGGGCCAGCTCCGTCTTGACCCTTGCAGCATTCCTGGCACCCATGCAAGTAACGTAGGGGCAGAGAGGCTGTGCTGAGGTACAGATATTGCAGGCACAGGGTCTAATGTGCAGGAACAATCCTACATCGTGTTCTGAAAAATGTTCCTTTATTGTAGTGCTTTGGAGATTCAGTGCACTTCTTATACCATATTCAACTACCCCCTTGAAACAGAGAGTATTGTTACCCCACGTATTGTGGGCAGAGAGCGGAGGCTGGGAAAACTGCGGCTTGTCCTAATGTCACTTAGTGAATCCGTGACTGAGCTTTCAAGTCTGCACTCTTGGCCACCAGGCCGCACCAGCTATCAGTAGGCAAGATGTTCCATAACCCTATGCAGAATTACGCCCTTCCATGGTCTCAGAAAAGTATAACTGTAAAACATGGGGACTAGCAGCAGAAAATACAACTAGACTGCAGGCGACTGAAGGCCATGCCTATATAATGCCAAGCTGAACAAACGCAGCAACTGAACAAGAGAACATGCACTCCTCTGCACATAACATCCTTGATTCATACATACTGAAGCAGCTCGTCTGCCTTCAGGATGAAGGCGCCCACGGCGGCAATCGCTTCTGCAAAGAGAGCCAACATTAATTTAAAGCTAGCCAAAGTTGTGATCCATCTTCGAGCCAGTGAGCCAGCAAGCATACCTTCTATTCCCGTCACATCGAGTCCCAGAGACTCATATTTTTGTTTCCACAATGCCATTCCTTTCAACTCGCTTAAATGGTGCAACAAGGCCTCAGAGCCACTGTCAAAGCAAGGCAGCAAAAGTGTTTAATTCTACTAGATGGGGGGAAAATACTAAATGTACTTCAAAGAACCAAGTGTGAAAGACTTAACATTAGTTGCACAGCACACCATGAAATCTATATGTGCATTCTGACACACGCGCAGAATTCCCACCCCGACATGCAAGTTTCCCCATTCATACCCCTGGAGGAATTAGCTTTGCCCAGACAGATACATCCTTGGATCACCCCCCGCCCCGTATAAATGGAAGTGCTCTTGTGCACATTATTTCTCATGACTGGGGTCATTATTTCTCTAGCACCACTCAGAAAACAAAATACTTTCTAGCACAATTAAACAGAAAGTTCTTTGGGTTTGGCTATATTTTGGTGAAGCTCGTGCCGGAGAACTTTCCACTGAATCCTCCCCTTGATCCATTATCAATCTAGTTACTGCTGAAATGGTCTCAGTCACCCTAGTGTAGGACCGATGCCAGAAGACAAAAGTGAGTGGGATCCTGTTGATTATCCTGGTTCAATATGATCCAAACATGGCGTCAACCTACTTGATTACCTGGTGGATTGGGGGGATGGCGTTGCAGGGGCTCCAGTCCTACACCTGTCAGGTAGGAGGTGGACCTACAAGGTGGCTTCCTTGCCCACAGAATTTATACTAAAGGATCTAACAATTCTCTATCTTGTCTCCTAAGCTTGTAGCATCCACCCAAACCACTGGGGTCAGGCTTTCCGGGGCAGAGGTCATCAATCTACCGTTAACGTTCAGTTCTATTTATCCTTTTTATCACAATCCGGTCAGGCAGGAGATAACCTGGACAGATACCTGGGGGCCACAGTGATGGAGGTGAACATCCTCACAATGCAGTCTTAAGCAGAGTTAACCGCTCCGAAGTCCACGGAAGTCAAAGGGCTTAGAACAGGGGTGTCGAACTCATTTGTTATGAGGGCCGGATCTGACATAAATGAGACCTTGTTGGGCCGGACCTAGAGATGTAAAATTTCCAGAAATTTTGAAGCTCGGAAAAAAACCTGGTTTTTTCGGGGGGAAACGGAAATTTTCGGAAAAATTGAAAAAAAATGCTACATTAGCATTTATTTTGTCTTTTCTAGATTGAAAGTCATTCTGTTACTTTAGGAACATAAAATATGACTATGGACATTTTTCCTTGGCATGAAATTATCACAACTAGCATATTAAAAATATAGTGTATCCAAACAATTATTACAAACAGAATACCCACCCAACATGCAAACACAAAACTGAAACCTTTTTATTTTCTTCTGACAATAGCACCTCCTAAAGGAAGAAATGCATCTTGTTCTTGCATTGGAGAGTTCAGTTTGTAACCTAGGACTTGCTTGTCCTCAGTGCACAGAAATCAGATCAATCTGATAACACACACACACACACATAAAGGTAAAGGTTTCCCTTGCTCGAAAGCCAGTCGAATCCGACTCTAGGGTTGCGGTGCTCATCTCCGTTTCAAAGCCGAAGAGCCAGCGCTGCCCGAAGACGTTTCCGTGGTCATGTGGCCGGCATGACTAAACACCAAGGCGCACGGAATGCTGTTCCCTTCCCACCGAAGTG
>NW_015168129.1:40016-84053 GCF_001447785.1 Gekko japonicus | reverse complement strand
GAGGCCTGGCTTTGGCGATGGTTCGGGGAGGGGGCCTGAGACCCGCGCAGATGTCGAAGAAGCTCTTGTGCGGCGCGGGGGGGGGGCGCGCGCGGGGAGGCAGCTGCTCCCGCATTGGCTCTGAGCATGTGCGCACTGCCTTCTCTTTGCGGCTGTGCAGCGTGCTTCTGGGCGTGTGCAGAGTGCTTGGCAAAGGCGGGAGGGCCTGGCCGGCTCTCGGTGCAATCGCTGGGGCAGCGCAAGAAAGGCATGAGTGTGACCACAGAATAACCATCGGTGCTTCGGTACCTGATATCCACCCCCCCAGGGGCAGGGGAGGGGGGGAGCTGCTAGTGCAGGGGCGGCCAAACTTGCTTGATGTTAGAGCCACATAGAATAAACGTTAGATGTTTGAGAGCCGCAAGACATGAACAGATATTACACGTTTTTTACGGGGAAATATGCAAATCTGCTTTTTATTAACATTAAATGAGACTGCCAGAAATAATGACAAAAGTGGTAAAAGCAGATATTGATAATGCTATTTATTTGTCCGATTATATTTGTTTGCTGATGATATTTAGTTTTCCCAGCCGTCCTGCCAGTAGCCACACAATATGTGTGAAAGAGGTGCATGCGGCTCCCGAGCCACAGTTTGGCCACCCCTGGGCTAGAGCTTGTAGACATTTCCTTTGAAATCAGCTTCCATGAACGGCATATGAACAAAAGTTCTTGATGCTCAAGCCTGCTAGTGCTTCCCTTAGGGTTAGCAGATGGCCTCTTTTCAGACAACATGACCTCTTTTTTGGTGGCTGTCCTCTCTAGGGCTCTTTTTTAAAAAAAACCTGATGAAAATGGCTTCTTTTGGGGTTGGGTTAGGAATATTCCTAGTTAGGAGCTATTATCACAGTTTAAATGGTAAAGGTAAAAGGTTCCCTTGCTCGAAAGCCAGTCAAGTCCGACTCTAGGGCTGCGGTTTAAATAGTAGGGGTCTTTAAAATAAGATTTGTTTTAGGGATTAGTTGTTTGAAGTAGTCAGTTAGAGAATGTGTCCTCTTTTTGGCTTTTCAAAATATAGTAATCGTACTCTGATTGCATCTGATGTGATAAATCTGTTGGTTTGATGCCACAAGAATACTTTTTTCCCAGTTACAGAGGCTATGACAGCTACCCCCCACCCCCGCTGAAGTGCACATTGTATGATGACAGTATAATCCATTAACAGTGCTGTATCCTCTTAAACGGGGAGCTGCGGTGGCTCAAGTGGTTAAGACGCTGAACTGCAGGCTGTGCAAGGTCAGTAGTTCAGCGGTTCAAGACCCGGGTGCCGCAAGACAGGGTGAGCTCCTGTCTCTAGTTCCAGCTCCTGCCAACCTAGCAGTTCGAAAGCAAGAAATTGCAAGTAGATAAATAGGGACCACTTCGGTGGGAAGGTAACAGCGTTCCGTGCGCCTTGGTGTTTAGTCATGCCGGCCACATGACCACGGAAACGTCTTCGGACAGCGCTGGCTCTTCGGCTTTGAAACGGAGATGAGCACCGCAACCCTAGAGTCAGATTCGACTGGCTTTCGAGCAAGGGAACCTTTACCTTTACCTTATCCTCTTAAACACAGTTGTGCTCTAAGGAGAAGCTGTGGCTCAGTGGTAGGGCATTTGCTTTGTGTGTGGCAAATCTCAGGTTCAGTCCCTGGCATATCCAACTAAAAAGGCACTAGGGATGAGAAAGGCCTCAAACTGAGACAGGGGAGAGAGACTAGCAGTAGGAGTCGCTGGATGCTGACTTTGATAGACCAGTGATCTGATTTTGTACAAGGCAGCTTCTTGTGTATTCAAAAAACCCTTCTAAGCCCACTGGTTTTAATTGACTTTGAAGAGTCTCTGCTTAGGACGGCACCGTTGTGGTGGAGAAGCAATTCCCCAAAATGACCTTATGATATCATTGCAGGTGACAATTAGGTACTCTGCTGTGTTAATGCTGAGTGACACAGAAGTGTGGTTTTTCCATTTTCATATCTGCAAATATTATTGACCCCAAAAAGGATTAAAGAGAATTATTTACATAGAGAAAAATAACAAAATTTTATTTATACCCCACCCTCCCCGTTAAAACAGGCTCAGGGCAGTTTACGTGAAAAGTTAAAATACATAAAACAATTATAAAACCAATTCATAAGGTGCTAGTGAAATATCAAACATTGCATAGCAATGGCAGAGCATAATAACAGATCACTGATAATGAAATATAGTCAGCTTTACTGTTAGAGCTGTTACCTCAGTCTCTGTGTGCTGGTGGGGCACAGGCTGCTAGTGGCGATTTCAGGGCTAGTATTCAGTTATTAGGTTATTAGACGGGCCCTTGGTTGAAAGCTCAGTGGAAGAGCTCCATCTTGCAGGCCTGTGGAACTGTTGAAGGTCCTGCAGAGCCCTAATGTCTTCTGGGGAGCTCATTCCACCAGTGGGGAGCAGCCACTGAGAAGGCCCTGGCCCCGGTCATAAAAATTAAAATAAGTTTTCTAAATAGCTTGATTATTGAAAATTCTTATGTTTTTATTATTTTATTGTGTTGCTTTTACTTGGTGAGCTGCCTTGAACTGCTCTCTGGAGACGCTGCATATAATTTTTAAACAAATTCATGATTTTCACTTTTTAAAATTGAAGGGTAGTTTACAAAAATTAAGGTATTAAGTTATTGTTAGTAAACAATGTAAGGACATGAAAAGAATTTCAATATGTACAAGTTCAATGTAATTGTTTTTTTGTTTGTTTTTGGGTTCAGAAATGTTTGTGACCAGAAGTAATTGAGCATCTTGATGGCAAAAATAAAAAGCAAAGACTCAAAAGCTCCAACAAGTAGTGGCACAGACAAGCCTGAGAATCTTAAAAATCAACACAGAAAGAAAAAGAAGAAGAAATTATTTTGGAAACAAAATTTCAAGCTGGCAGAGACGAAGATGCAAAAAAGTACCAATGTGGTGACATGGTTGCCACCCAAAACTCCCCAGGAAGTTTCATCTAACTGGAAGGCCTTGCAGGAGGTATGATAACAGCAATGGTTTCTCCTTTGGACCTCTGTGCTATAGTAGATCCAGACAGATGCTGGGGCTTGGAGGAGGTGGTCTAATTTCAGATCCATTCTGGGCCATGATACTCACTGCTTGGGAAGATTGTTGACACCCATTCAAGAACAACCCCAAAGATCTATTTAGTCTTGTTCTTTGATTTTCTCTGCCCTGCTCTAAGTTTTCTCTTTGGAAACTTTAGAGAGTGCTGCAGTGTGTCCGGGGAACGTTGTGCCTGTTGGGAGTTAAATGTTGATGAATTTGGCAATTTCCTGTATGGAGGAATGTCTTCCATAAATTGTAAATACGAGAGAAGATGTTGCAGTGTATTTGGGGAAGAAGAGTTGGATGTTTGTGGGTTTCTTTTCTTCTGTCACTCCATGGAACCCTTCATTCTCGTGAGCATAGTGATCTTTCATTTGCAACTTTAAAGTCAGGTTAAAATAAAATATCTAGTGGACATTATACGTTCAGAGATGAAGGAAGACACCTGGTTTCTTTAGAAAGACCTGGATGAAAGAAGCCAGGCTGGGATGATGTCCAAGGAAGACTGTGCAGAGGAAGGCCATGGCCAGCCACCTCTGCTTCTCACTTACCTTGAAAGCCCCTTGCAGGGTCTGCCATAAGTCAGTTGTGACTTAACAGTACTTTACGTACACACGGTGGCAGTTGTTAGGCTACTGGCCAATAATGAGTTGCTGGTGAGCAGTTTTGGGGTTGGAAGAGTGATGGGACAAGGCCCTGCCTTTGGCAAAAATGCACACACACACACACCCGTTTCCCTTCCCACAGTCACCACGAGCATATTGATCTGTTGCCTCTTGGTTGGCAGCTGGAGGGCCAGACAGCTCCTTTCAGAGGTCCATGTTTGACCCAAGATTGCTGACCCTCACGATTGACTCCACTCCCCTGAGTCTGGCTAATCACTTTGCCTGCCTCTTGGCCTGTGCTGACTCAGCAGCCAGGCTGTGCCCATGCTTGCATTTACACTGGTGAAGCGGCGTGTTACAGAGCTCTTTCCAACCTACCCAGTACAAAACACAGTATAAGGTGGAATGCTGTGGTCATGAGGTCTGGCAAAGGATGCCTCTAAGATCAGACCTGAAGATCATAGCCTGAGATTTCTGCCTTCGGCCCTTCTATCTTCTTAAATTTTATATCATCCAGTCTGATAAAGAGCTCTGATGAGCTCAAAAGCTTACACGATCTTTAGTTCCGGTTTGGTCAGCTCTAATAAAAGGTATTACTTGGCTGTTGTTCTTGCATGGACCAGTACAACTTTTTATAATGCTGCCTTGCTGGGTGGGAGGGATGTTGGATTGAAAGGGTTGCTGGATTGAGCCCCTTGACCTCTGCTGAATTCAAATGTGTGGACTTTTCCTGTCACATAAGCTACTGAAGCAAAAACCTGCTAGTTTGGATTCTGCTGTTACCAGAGTCGACGCGTGCTCCAAGAAGAAACGTCCAACCAAAGAGGAGGGCATTGTCCCCAGACTGGCAGAAGTAAACAGAGCTGAGAAGAGGCTGAAAGGCACATCTGTGGAGAGAGCCAAGCAGGATCATGCTGAAGGCCCAGTTTGCCCGGCTCTCCCAAAATGGAAGAGATCTGCTCCTGGAAGGAACTTGAGCCACGCTCAGAAAGATAAGAAAGAGCATAAGGGAGGCGAAATAAATGGCCATGTGGTGCAGGACTACGGGGACATTAAACACACAAAAAGGAAACCTGAAGAGCTGGCAGAGTAAGTACTTTGCTTAGGAAACTTTTGGCAGAATGGGAAGAAACATTATGGTTCTGTGGGGTCAGCCCCAAATGTTCAGGCTTGACAGTGTTATGGCCAGAAAGGGATTTCAGCTTTTTAGATCCCATATCAAATTCCATGCGCCTGGGCAGCCAGACACGTGAGTTGGTTGGATCAGAAAGACACAAGTCCCATCTTGCTTGTGTGTGATTTATTAAAACCTCCCATCCCACCCTTTAAAAAAGTGTTCTGTGGCCTCACCCACGGGTGGTGCGCTTTGCAAATCCCTAGTGAGGTGATGAAGGGGAAGAGATGCACAGACGCCTGCATGGCCATGCACCCCACTCGGCATGACCAGGGATTTTAAGGTGGGCTTGCAATAGCCACTCATCTGGCTTCAAACGGATGGATGAATGTGCACCACTGAGCTCTTATTTCAGATGCAACTTCTCCATCTTTCATGGATCAGGGAGTCCCAAGTGGGGTCATCTCATTTTTACCCTCAACAACCCTACGAAGTAGGCTAGTTCTGAGAGACAGTGACTTAACCTTGAATCCACTCCCCATCCAAGCAGTAGCTGGATCTGTGGTCCTTTTAGACCCAAGCCAAGCCTCTGCCTGCTGTGTGGCGCTAGCAGCCTTGCCCGCATGATGGCCATGTGGCTTTTGTGTTGCCTTCCAGCATCTGGTTTGACGATGTGGATCCCGATGACATCGAAGCAGCCTTGGGGCGAGAAGCAGCAAACGTCGCCCGGAAGCGCCTGGGCATGGAAGAGAAGCCCCAGCAGCTGGCAGAGACGACGCTGGTCAAGGAGGAAGCTTTTGAAGGGTATCTGAAATTTATTTATTTATTTATTTATTTATTCATTTGATTTTTATCCCGCCGAAGCGGCTCAGGGGCGGCTTACAACATTAAAACCAATAAAACAGTGCCTCTAAAACAATCTATAACAGTACAATAAAATCGCTATTTACACACAGTACAACATACCCATGGCGGCAACTATAAAGTGCAATCATGCTTAGTCTGAGTTGTTAAATGCTTGACGGAATAGCTCCGTCTTCACCGCTCTCCGGAATTGGCAGAGATCCCGGAGAGCGCGGATCTCATGAGGGAGCTGGTTCCATAATGTTGGTGCAGCCAAGGAGAATGCCCTAGTAGTTGTTAGTTTGGCATCCCTAGGGCCAGGGGGGACTAGCCGGTCCTGCGACCCAGATCTCAGTGCTCTCGGGGGAACGTACGAGGAAAGGCGGTCCCACAGGTAGACAGGCCCCAGACCATAAAGGGCTTTAAAGGTCATAACAGCACCTTGAAGCGTATCCGGAACGCTATTGGCAGCCACTGCAGCGCCCTCAGCACCGGTTGGATGTGTTCCTTCATAGGGGCACCCATCAACAACCTAGCTGCGGCATTCTGCACCAGCTGCAGCTTCCGATGTTGCCCCAAGGGCAGCCCCATGTAGAGAGCATTGCAGGAATCCTACCTCGAGGTAACCATCGCGTGGATCACTGACACCAGATCATTGCGTTCGAGGAAGGGGACCAGCTGCCTAATCAGCCGTAGATGGTAAAAGGCTGCCTTGGCAGTGGCTGCTACCTGGGCCTCCATTGTCAAGGAAGCATCCAGGAGCACTCCCAAGCTCCGGACCCTCGCTGGCAGCCTTGCCCGCATGATGGCCATGTGGCTTTTGTACTCAGTACTCAGAGACAAGCGGATGAATGCTTCAGTCTTCTGGGATGTCACTGTTTTGTTTAAGGGGGGGGGACTTCCAAGGGGAATATATACTGATCTGCTCCAGTATGAATCTGTTGATCGGGTAGAGCTGCCAGGCCATCAAAGAATTAGCTCAACACTCGAGTGTGTGTGACTGGCCCAAGGTCACCCAGTGAACGCCCCTGGCACAAGTGGGGATTCGAACCTGGCTCTCCCAGATACTAGCCCTGCAGTCTTAAGCAATAACACTCCAAATAGTAACACAAATGCAGATGGTGCGAAATAAAAGGATGAATGTGTATTCAGTTGGAAGAACCCAGCTTTTCTTGGTTTAGAGTCTTAGATGCAGGATTTGAACATGTGTTTAGCACATGGAGCACATAGAGCCTGCTACCACCAGTCAGGTTCCTCCTGCAGTGAAGGGTGCAGATCAGGCCAGAAGTTCTCTCTTGAAACTGAACTGGTGGCAGCAATTCATTTTTAGCTGGGACAGTATTTTGAGCAGGGCAGGGGTGGGGAGCAGCAGCAGCTCTGTTGCCTGACTGCCCCCCCCCCATGGGAGCTGGGACACAGGCAGAGGGCTCTATCGCTGCCTCCTCCCCAGGGTGAGCGACAGCAGAGGCTTGGACGGAGCTCTTCCTCCTGGCATCTCAGCTGCGTGTTACCATTTCCTGCCTCTCAGTTGTGACGTGGGAGGGAGTAGCTGAGGTGTGCAGTAATAGCGTGGCCAGGCCTCCCTGGCAGAGCTTCCACTTGGCATGCAGACAGACCCAGCTTCAGTCCCTGGCATTTCTGGTTTAAGAGGACCAGGTGATGTGAAAGAGCTCTGCTTGAGACCCTGGAGAGTGGCTACAAGGGGACTGCTTTGCCAAAGCCTCCTGCGTGGTGTCTAGGGCAGGGAAGGGCATTGCAGAGTATTTGCTCCATGCCCCAGCTAAGAAATTTAAATATTTAGGTATAGTTTTGCAAAAAAATATTGACAAAATGATAAAGGATAACTATGAAAAAACATGGAAAAAAATAGAGAGGGAAATGAAAAGATGGAATCACAAAAAGGGATTATCAACTAGAATAAGAAGCGTTAAAATGTTTTGGGTACCAAAGTTAATGTACCTATTCCAAACACTGCCTTTGGGATCGATGAAAAAAATAAAAATTGAACAATGGAACAGAATATTAAAAGAGTGGATATTCAATAGTAAAAAATGTAGATTTCATAAGAGAATAATATATAGTCACAAATCGGAATTTGGATGGGGAATCCCGGACTTAAACATCTAGTATGAAGCCTTTCAAATAAAACCAATATTAGAAATAGGTGAGGAAAAGGCACAAAAGTGGGTTAAATTTGAAAACGAGGTCCATGCCTCAGCTTGGGAGGAAGGAAGTGAAATAGATGATCATGCGTGCTGCCCTTTCGGGGCTCGAGTGGATCCCCCATTGCTTATCCTTACCCTTTAAGGGAAGATTCATAAACCTTTTGCTTGGCTATTTGGGTGGCGTTTCCTGGGGCCAGTCGCTACATACAGTCTTGTGCCCATTGAATCTTTTTCTTAAGTGATTCCAAGAGAGCAAACTCATGGAGGGCTTAGGGTTTGGAGTCTGGTGTATGGCTTGCCCTCCCCCCCACCCCCCAAAATGGTGGTGCCTTTGATTGGGAGCATTTCCGTATCTCAAGGGAGCAGAGTTTATGTGGGGAGCCAGACAGCAGCGGCAACATGTGACTTAACGAGACTCTCTTTTGGGCAGATTGACCAGGGCCGTGGCTATGGACTGCGAGATGGTGGGCGTGGGACCAAAGGGCGAAGACAGCATTGTGGCCCGCGTGTCCCTCGTGAACCAGTTCGGCAAGTGTGTTTATGACAAGTACGTCAAGCCCACGGAAAAAGTGACGGACTACAGAACAGCCGTTAGTGGGATTCGGCCGGAGAACTTCAAAACAGGTAGGTGGCCCCTGTGCTTTTGCGAACATCTGGAGCTGCCTTAGTCAGCCAGTCCCAGCTGTGCTACCAGAGATCTTTCAGTTCAGGAGGGGCTGGATGTGAGATCTCTCACATGCAAAATACATGCTCTGTAAGCCATGGCTTGCCTTCATCATCTAAGGCTTGCACTGCTTCATATTCAGTCAGGTCATAGGTCTGTCTAGCCTAGTCTTGTTGGCTCTGATTGGAAGCAGCTGTTTGGTCTTAAGCCAAGATCTTTCTCAGCCTTGCTATCTGAGATCCCTAAACTGGAGATTCCAGGGGTTCAGCCTGGATTTGCACCTCTGTGCAAGGCATGGGCTCTGCACACTTTTGCCATATGATTATTTCATTTATACCCCATGTTACTCCCCAAAGAGGCTTACAACACCCTCTTACAACCTTTTATCCTCACAACAGTCCTGTGAGGCAGGTGAGACTGAGAGTGTGTGGTGGGACCAGGGTCACCCAGCGAGCTTCCGTGGCCGAGGGGGGAGCTAAACCTGGGTCTCCCAGAGCTTAGTCTGAGACTCCGACCACTGGCACCGTGGCTGGCCCTGCAGTGCACGTTATGCTGTTGCTGTTGTATTTGACTGATGGTTGAATGGTTTTAACTGGGTTTTGTATTTTTTTTAAAAACTCACAAAGCTTGTTGGCTGTCTTGGAGGCCCACGTTAGTGAGACTCCAAAGGCAAGACTGAAAGGGTGAGGGAGATTCAAAGGTAGTCTGGCTTACTTTCCAGTAAACTCCCTCCAGAAGGCCTTTGATGGTAATTATTTTGTGCACATGTAAAACAATGGAAGGCACGGAATCCTCTGGAAATGGAGGCCATTTTGCTCCTGGTGAGCCTTGCTTTTCTAGCTGCTGCTCAGTATGGGTGGGTGTTTGGGTCACGGTGCTTGCTCAGAAATACCAGTGGGAATTTCTGGAAAGCATCAACCCTTGGATGAGGGTTTTCATTGGGAGTTGACTGAGCCTGTTTCCTCCCTATGCCTTTTGGTTGTTTAGGGGAGGACCTCAAAGTTGTCCAGAAGGAGGTAGCTGACATCCTAAGGGGAAGGATTCTGGTTGGACACGCTCTTCACAATGACTTAAAGGTACAGGACCACACCCTTGCATTTCAGTGTTGACAGCTGTGGATCTTTGAACAGAGATGAACAATCTCCTCTCACTCTTTATAAGCCCACAGAAGTCTCCCGTTTTGCGATATTTTCTAGCTGTGTGTGGTAGCCTTCCTGTGGCAGCAGAGGAGTGCAAAATGTTGGTTGCTTCTGTCCTGGGTTCTTTTTTTTAATAAATTTCAAACTGTTGCATGGTTTTTTTAATAAATTTCAAACTGTTGCACCTGAGCCTTCCGCCTGGATCTATCAAGTGATTAGTACCTGCTGTCTGCTCCCTGAGTGATTACAGGAGATGCATTTGACCTTTCAGATTCTGTTTCTTGACCATCCTAAAAAGAGAATCCGGGACACGCAAAGATACAAGCCTTTCAAGCAACAGGTCAAGGTAAGCCCTGAGCTGAAGTTCAGCCTTTTACCACCACAGTGCCTTAATGGAGGAGACCAGGAGCAATGAATAGCAGAACAGTGGGCAGTTTCAGTGTATTTATGGACAATGGGAGGCAATGTAGTTGTCCGAAAAACCCCATTGCCAGTTCAGGCACCTGGAATAATCTGCAAAAAATCTGGTTGTCATTTGGCTTCTGATTCTTCCTCTTCTTGGAGAGAAATGTCACTGCCTTGTCTCCTCCAAACGGCAGAAAGACTCACTGCCAAGCTGCTGCAGGAATTCTCTTCCTGAACGGCAGCCTGGCTCTTCATGGCAACAAGGATGCCCTCTTGTGGGCTCTGCGTTTATCTAGCAAATATGGGGAAATGGCCTGCTAGTCTGAGCGGGTGGGAGCACTCGTGGACTAATTTGCTTTGTTTCTTTTAGACGGAAGTCATTTTTTAGATTTAGATTTATACCCTGCTTTTCTCATATTCGGAGCATCTTGTGCTAAATCATGCAAATAAGGAACTTCCGGAGCAGTCCTCCGCTTCTTTCTGCTGGCATTCCAGCAGGGGACCATCTTTCTGTGATTCTGTTCACAGGTTCATTTGTTCTTCTTTGGGTGCTTCCAGACGTAGTTTTCTGAAGAACTAATCCGTTTGGTTGCCCTTGCAGCCCAAGTTGTGGGTCGCTTCCCAGCAACAGTGGGGAACAGAGCAAAGTTATTGTCTTCAAACACAATGGTTTCTTGTTTCCATAGAGTGGGAGACCATCCCTGAAACTGCTCTGTGAGAAACTGCTGAATGTGAAAGTACAGCGTTTGGAGCACAGCTCGGTATGTATTCTGTCCCAAGAACTGCTTCACTATATCAGACCAAAGGCCCAAGGAGTCCAGCATTAGGTCTTCAGGAGTCTTCAAGCATTAGGTCTTCAAGGCCAGATACTCCTCAAGGAAAGGGTAGGAAAATGTATTATGTTTTTGCAGGGAGGTGGTTTTTGTTATCTCCCAAAGCCTTTAAATGGGCTATAATTACAGCTCATCTACTAATCAGAGGTTGATTGAACATGCATTGAACATGGAAGTTCCATTTCACATAGTTGCAATGTGGTCCAATTGACCTATTATTATTACAATAGGCACCACCCTTTGATATACTAGACAGTCATGCCTCCTTTCCTTCACTTTAGATCAGCTCCGTCATAACAGAGCTTCATCTGAATCTGTAGCTCACTTCTTCTGACATGGTGAATACAACTCCTGCTGCTTGTGTCAGAACAATTTAGCCTTGTGTATTAGTGGCAGGGATTTTTTGTTATTTTAAGGTGCATTTAGACTGAACAATATAGAGTTCACCACTTCATGTAGGAAATGGCCTTCAAAGATCTGGGGCTGCAGATAGAAAATCATATCACTTTAAAGACTGTGTTTTTAAATGGAGGTAGTTTACACACTGCCCTGACTTTGATAAGACAGATCCAGGTGGGTCGCTGTGTTGGTCTGAAGCAGCAAAACAAAGTTTGAGTCCAGCGGCACCTTTAAAACCAACAAAGTTTTATTCTGGGTAGAAGCTTTCGTGCACTTTGTTGGTCTTAAATGTGCCACTGGACTCAAATTTTGTTTGTTTAATAAGACAATAAGGCAGGCAGGTTGAGAAATAGCTTCAGGAATCTCCATCAACAATCCTTAGGTGAATTCTAATACTTCATTTCGTCAACCCCTAAGCAGTTCAGCAGTGAATTGTTCAGATGAGAGGGCAGTCCAAAATGACAAAAACCAGTGGAGATACCACCCAAAATCAGTTTGACTAGTCAATACAGGAATGAAAAAAATCATAGCAAGCAATCACAAGTTTATCAATAGATACAAAAAATAAAAACTGGAGATCTATTGCTATATATATATATATATTGTTATGAGATATATATAGATAGATATAGATATGTATGTGTATATATATATATATATGTATGTATGCATACATACACACACACACACACCCTGCTTTTGTATATACGCTGACACACAAGACCCCTTTGAAACATTTAAATAAGCACTTAAGCACCAGCTCTTTGTGATATTTTAAAACTAGTTTAGTCCATCAGTGGCTATTAGCCAAAAGGTATAGATAGGGGCTCTGGGGTAAGTAATGCTCTGTCTTCTTGGTGCTTGGAGGAGGGTCAACAATTGGAGGGCTTCTAATGTCCTGGCCCCACTGGTGGACCTCCTGATGGCACCTGGTATTTCTGGCCACTGTGTGACACAGGGTGTTGGACTGGATGGGCCTTTTGGCCTGATCCAACATTGGTGTCTCTTATGTTCTTAAAACAGAACCTAAACTAGCAAAGGGATCTTTTGGAGGTTTGCTTTTTGATGCACAAATATCAGCCAAACATTTTCAGCACTTTCAAGATAAATGTTAGACTTCATAAGTCAGCCATATTTTTCTGAAATTTGGGCCAAGTTTCATTCCTCAGGGCAAGATCCTCCATGTCACAGTTCAGACGGATGGCACCAGGGAACTCAGCAGTAGGCAAAGTAGAATGTTCAAGCATTACGGTGGTTAGACTGTTCTCACTGCTGAATAGCAAGTTGTTCCTCCCGAGAGAAATGGAGCCATGCAGGCTCATCTGAGAGCCGTCAGGAGCAGCCGCAGCCCTTTTGCAGTGCTTCAGACATGGGCAGCCATGAGTTTGCACCCTTGTCCACCTGTGCCGGGGCTCCTGGATTCATTAGTTTAGTGGATTTGAAACTCACGGATGGTTTTCCTTTTTCAGATCCAGGATGCCCAGGCAGCGATGAGGCTCTACATGATGGTTAAGAAGCAGTGGGAAGCATCGCTCAAAGTACCAGCAAAGGCAGAGAGAAAATGAGTCTGTGGATATTCCCATCCTGTCCTGACTGAAATCTTTGAAGTGCCAGAATGGCTTTTCTTCACTGACTGCTTCTTTTTGTGCTGAATCCGTCACCATGCAGGAATTAATTTAAAATAATTTGGCTACTAAACTTCACTTTGTGGTGTCTTTTATGACCAAAAATGTCCTGGAGCCTTCCTAGAGTCATGAGTATGGAGAGCAGCGGAAGCGTACTTGTTATCAAATGTTTTTTAAAACGACTGAATTGGGGTCAGCTCCCAGTATCCTGGTTGCCTGCCTAAGGGCGGCACAAGACCTGAAGAGCAACCTGGGGAAGGGGGGGGGTCAATGGCTGCTCACACAGAGCCATAAGAACATAAGAGACGCCAATGTTGGATCAGGCCAAAGGCCCATCCAGTCCAACACTCTGTCACACAGTGGCCAAAAATACCAGGTGTCATCAGGAGGTCCACCAGTGGGGCCAGGACATTAGAAGCCCTCCCACTGTTGCCCCCCCCCAAGCACCAAGAAGACAGAGCATCCCTAGCCCCAGAGTCCCTATCTATACCTTGTGGCTAATAGCCACTGATGGACCTCTGCTCCATATGCTTATCTAATTCCCTTTTGAAGCCGTCCATGCTTGTAGCCGCTGCCACTTCCTGTGGCAGTGAATTCCATGTGTTAATCACTCTTTGGGTGAAGAAGTACTTCCTTTTATCCGTTTTAACCCGACCGCTCAGCAATTTCATGGAGTGCCCATGACGTCTTGTATTGTGAGAAAGGGAGAAAAGTACCTCTTTCTCTACCTGCTCTATCCCATGCATAATCTTATAAACCTCAATCATGTCACCCCTGTCGTTGTTTCTCCAAGCTAGAGCCCCAAGCGCTTTAACCTTTCCTCATAGGGAAAGTGTTCCAACCCTTTTATCATTCGAGTTGCCCTTTTCTGCACTTTTTCCAAAGCTATAATATCCTTTTTAAGGTGGTGTGACCAGAACTGCACACAGTATTCCAAATGAGGCCACACCATCGATTTATACAGGGGCATTATGATACTGGCTGATTTGTTTTCAGTTCTCTTCCTAATAACCCCCAGCATAGCATTGGCCTTCTTTATTGCAGTCGCACACTGTCTCGACATTTTCAGTGAGTTATCTACTACACCTCCAAGATCTCTCTCTCGGTCAAATCTCTGCCAGTTTGGACCCCATCAATGTGTATTTATATTTAGGATTTTTGGCCCCAATGTGCATCACCTTGTACTTGGCCACACTGAACCCCATTTTGCCATGTTGACGCCCACTTGCCCATCCTTGACAGATCCCTTTGGAGTGCCTCACAATCCTCCCTGGTTTTCACCACCCTGAACAACTTCATACCCTCATTTCTCTCTCGATCTGCTGGGCAAACACCAGAGCAGCAGCAGCAGCAGCGTCCTGCTTGTGCACCTAGTGCTGCCCCTTCTGCAGCTGACTTCTGAGTGTGCATGCTGTTGCATTCGGTTTGTCTGATGAGCATGAGGCGACCACAAGTGGAAGAGCAGGCTGGGAACCGCCGCTGGCCTCACTTGCCGTCCACTCCTGTGTCTGAAATTGGATACAGCCTTTGAAGGCCCAAATACAAGTGACACAGTATGATCTGTGGCTGTCGCTGCCATTTTAAAACTGACTTTAAAATGGCAGGAGAGGCCCATGTCCTCTCACTTGTCCCTTGTCCCTGAGTAAGTGTTTCGCAGAGAAGCGAAAGATATCACTGGGCTCATGCAGATCCCTTCCATGAGCCTCAATATCTCTGGATCACCAGCTTCTGAAATAAAGCCACACCTTTACTGCCTGACCTGTAGACAGCCCGGGCACGCTAGTCTCGCTGCATGTTTATTAACTGCGCAACAATCTGATGACATAAGTAACAGAAATTACAATTCCTTAGAATCTTGTTGCTGTTTATCTTGAGGTTGCTGACAAAGATGGGAGTCTCTTGCTGTGGTGGATGTCACATTTCAGGGGAGGTACCCTGCAAGTGTAGGGGGGAAAACACATTTTAAAAGCATGGATGGGATCCCGCAGATTTGTTCCACTAATGGAAGTGCCTTTCTCTGGCAGGAGAGCCCCTCCTGCCAGTAGTAGGGTTGTGGTGCTGGAGGAAAGCCCAGCTGTTAGCAAAATGGATCGGCAGGATTCAAGCCAATAGATGTTCCAGAAAGATCTGACACCCCCCCCCCCACTATATTGCCATCGTGGGGGGTGGCCCTGAGAAGGAACATCCGAACATTGAAGCCACTGACTGTCTACCAGGAACTTTTCCGTCATCTTTGGGTTTTGAAGTCTTGAAGATCACTGAGCACTTTACTTGAATTAGGATTGGTTTTAAACTGTATAGTATATTTTTTTAAAACTATATATATATTATGTTTTATTGTAGCACGATATTCTTGCCTTGTAAGCCGCCCTGAGCCCTGCGGGGGAGGGCGGGGTATAAATTTGATAAATAAATAAAATTGCTGAAGGTTTTGTTTTTAAATTTGTTTACCTTTTTTTTGCAGTTTGGAGAGTGCCTTGTCTGCCAAGGTAACAATTTCCTGGAGATGGGAATGCAAAAAAAAAAGAAAGAAAGAAAGCCTCAGTGTGTTCATGTTTTGTTTTCTTCTCTTAAAAAAGCTATTTGGCAGCTACTGTGCTGCTTCAGTGTCATGCCTCTACCCAGATACCCAGTGCCACTCCCCCTTTCAGGTTATAGAGCAGGAAATAATAAAGGCCAACAGTGAATGTAAACAGTGGTCCCTCTAAGCTCCACGGTGTTGTGGGCAAAAATTCTACCTCATGAGCAAAAAATGCTAGCACCATTAAAGTTGTGAGCGAGTCTACATTTGACTATTGCATACATTATTTTTAGAAGATTGTTTCTATAACCTTGTAAATGAATTCTTTTAAACTGTATTTAAATTACATTTTAAGAACAATTTAAACATTATAAGAGAAAACAGAATTAAGTCAAATTTTATTACACAAAATGTTGTCCTCTGCAGGGGTAGACCAGGCCTCCGGAGAACAGGTCTGCCTGCCCCAGTCCACTATTGGTAGACCTGGCCTCCAGAGAACAGGTCTCCCCAACCCTTTCCATTATTTGTTGCAGATTTTCTGGGTTGTATGGCCATGGCCTTGGCATTGTAGGACCTGACATTTCGCCAGTAGCTGCGACTGGCATCCTCAGAGGTATAACACAGAAAGATGGAGTAATCTCTGTGTCAAGGTGAGAAGAAAAATGGTAGGCAGTTACATAAGAACATAAGAACATAAGAGACGCCAATGTTGGATCAGGCCAAAGGCCCATCCAGTCCAACACTCTGTGTCACACAGTGGCCAGAAATACCAGTGCCATCAGGAGGTCCAGCAGTGGGGCCAGGACATTAGAAGCCCTCCCACTGTTGACCCCCCCCAAGCACCAAGAAGACAGAGCATCACTTGCCCCAGAGCCCCTAGCTATACCTTGTGGCTAATAGCCACTGATGGACCTCTGCTCCATATGCTTATCTAATTCCCTTTTGAAGCCGTCCATGCTTGTAGCACCCACCACTTCCTGTGGCAGTGAATTCCATGTGTTAATCACTCTTTGGGTGAAGAAGTACTTCCTTTTATCCGTTCTAACCCGACCGCTCTGCAGTTTCATGGAGTGCCCACGAGTTCTTGTATTGTGAGAAAGGGAGAAAAGTACCTCTTTCTTTACCTGCTCTTTCCCATGCATAATCTTATAAACCTCGATCATGTCACCCCTCAGTCGTCTTTTCTCCAAGCTAAAGAGCCCTAAGCGCTTTAACCTTTCCTCATAGGGAAAGTGTTCCAACCCTTTTATCATTCGAGTTGCCCTTTTCTGCACTTTTTCCAAAGCTATAATATCCTTTTTAAGGTGTGGTGCCCAGAACTGCACACAGTATTCCAAATGAGGTCTCACCATTGATTTATATAGGGGCATTATTATATTGGCTGATCTGTTTTCAATACCCTTCCTAATAATCCCCAGCATAGCATTGGCCTTCTTTATTGCAGTCACACACTGTCTCGACATTTTCAGTGAGTTATCCACTACAACTCCAAGATCTCTCTCTTGCTCAGTCTCTGCCAGTTCAGACCCCATCAATGTGTATTTATATTTAGGATTTTTGGCTCCAATGTGCATCACCTTGCACTTGGCCACATTGAACCCCATTTGCCATGTTGACGCCCACTCGCCCATCCTTGACAGATCCCCTTGGAGTGCCTCACAATCCTCACTGGTTTTCACCACCCTGAACAACTTTGTATCATCCGCAAATTTAGCCACTTCACTGCTTACTCCCATCTCCAAATCATTAATGAACAAGTTAAAAAGCAGTGGACCAAGTACTGATCCCTGCGGTACCCCACTGCTTACCACCCTCCACTGAGAAAATTGCCCACCTACACTCACTCTCTGTTTTCTATGAACTAGCCAGTTTTTGATCCATAAAAGGACTTGTCCTTCTATCCCATGATTTTTGAGCTTACTTAGGAGCCTTTGATGAGGAACTTTATCAAAAGCTTTCTGGAAGTCAAGGTAAATAATATCTATTGGATCCCCCTTGTCCACATGTTTGTTCACCCCCTCAAAGAACACTAACAGGTTAGTGAGACAAGATCTTCCCTTACAGAAACCGTGCTGAGTCTGCCTCAATAGGTTTTGTTCATCTATGTGCCTACTAATTAATTTATATCTACTCAGTTAATTTATATCTACTCAGGGTTAGATATATATATAGATATAGAAGGGTTAGAGCTGAGTCATTATTTTGTAGGAGTTCCCCAGGCTATGAACATGCTAATGGAGGAACTTTCCTGAGGAGGTTCTTTTGCATGTGGATTCTAATCTTATTCGTAGTGCTATTGTCAGATGTAGAGCCTTTTGTGTTTTTCAGGACAGGAAACCATGCCCTATTTATTTTTAAACTCTCATTGAAATTGTTTTTATGTTTATGAATTTCTATGGCTTCCCCGTGTAATCTACATTCTTGCCGTCTACTTCATGTTTTTAGTGAAATATGACAACCAGCATTACAGATCAAGTATAACAGTGGTGGAATAATTACTGTCAGAACCCTGCCTTAACAGGAAGCTGCTTAAATCTTATCAACCTGCCCAAACTATTTATTTATTCAAATATTTATATCCCACTTTCCCCTGTCCCTTAGGCAGCTTACAAATCATACTGAAAAGCATAATACAGATGTGCAAAAAATCAGTGATTCTGGCTCAGTTATTGCCTAATGGGACCATAAAAATCAATGAGCCCCATAGGCTATAATGGAGAACTGATCTGGGGCTTGGGGGGGGCTGTTTTTGAGGTAGAGGCACCAAATTTGCAGCATAGCTGCTGGTGCCTCTCCTCAAAGAACCCCCCGAGTTTTAAAAAGATTGGACCAGGGGGTCCAATTCTATGGGCCCCAGAAGGAGGTGCCCCATCCTTCATTGTTCCCTATGAAAGGGAAAAACCATGATTTGAAGCAAAAATGCTCTGAGCAGCCCTCTGAAATGCTGTGTGCCAGAACCCCCTAGCTCAGTTTAGAGGGAGCTGTGAATATATAGGCAGGTAGACAGCTGGGTGGCGAATGGTGACCGTATGGTGACTTGCCTGCCTGGTGCGAAGGTAGTGGATATTACGCGTGTTTTAGATAGGCTGGTAGATAGTGCTGGGGAGGAGCCAGTGGTCATGGTGCATGTCGACACCAACGATGTGGGGAAATGCAATCGTGAGGTCCTGGAGGAGAAATTTAGGCTGCTGGGCAGGAAACTTAGGTCCAGGACCTCCAAGGTAGCTTTCTCAGAAGTGCTACCTGTTCCACGCGCAGGGCTGGAGAGACAGGCACAGATCAGGAGTCTCAATGTGTGGATGAGACGATGGTGTAGGTGGGAAGGTTTCGAGTTTCTTAGGCACTGGGATGCTTTTTGGAACAAGAGGGAGCTGTACAGGCGAGACTATCTCCACTTGTCCCGAGAAGGAACCAGGCTGCTGGCGCTTAAAATCAAAAAGGTGGCAGAGCAGTTTTTAAACTGAATATTGGGGGAAAGCCAAAAGGAGATGAAAAGTCTCTGGTTCGGGTTGGCTCATCTCAGAGAGATGAGGGGGTACCTGTTGCTTTTCTACAGGGAGGTGGATTGAAATTGTCCACTGAGACCATGGCTAGTGACATGGACTGCCTGACAAGGTCTCGAGATAGCAAGAGGAAGGTTGCAGGCTTAACTTGTATGAGAAATTATAGCTGTTTCTATACAAATGCTAGAAGTGTCCGAGGTAAAATCAGGGAGTTGGAGTGCTTGGTGTTGGAGGGAAAAATAGACATTGTGGGTATTTCAGAAACTTGGTGGGATGAGGAAAATCAGTGGGATTCAGTGATTCCCGGTTATATATTCTATCGGAAGGATAGGGGGGGAAGGATTGGAGGTGGGGTGGCTCTGTATGTCAGAGAGGGTATAAAGTCCAGAAAGATGCGGGTGGTGTGAATGCACAGATGACCACTCGAAGATCATCAGTTACAGGTAAGCAACCTGTTTATCTTCGATGTGGTCTCTGTGCTTCACACCCATGGGAGATTAGCGAACAGTGGCCTACCTGGAGGAGGGTGCTGGCAGGTCCTTACTGCGTAGCTGAAGATAGAATGTGATTTCCCATGTTGGTATTAGAGTTCTTCAGGACGTCTAGGGCATAGTGCCTTATGAAGGTGTTAGGCTTGGCCCACGTAGCGGCTTTGCAAATGTCCGTTAACGGAACTCCCTGGAGGAAGGCAGTGGAGGCTGCAACAGCTCGGGTTGAATGGGCCCTGATAGGGCCAGGGAATGGCTGGCGATCAGATAGCAGAGGCGGATGAGCCCCGCAATCCACTTTGAGAGGCGCTGAGCCGTGATGCGAGTCCCCAGCCTTGCTGGTGCGTACGAGATGAACAGTTGGGAGTCACGTCTCGCTGGGCGGGTTCTGTTCAGGTAGAACAGGAGCGCACGGTTCACAGCCAAAGTGTGTAACAGTCTGTCCTCTGAGGATGTTGGAGCCAGAAAGAAATCCGAGAGGAAGACCTCTGCCCGTAGGTGGAATTCTGACACTACCTTTGGCAGGAACGAGATGTCAGGTACGAGGCGGACACCGTCTGGCAAAAAGGACACGTAAGGCGTGTCATGTCTGAAAGCCAGTATTTCTCCAAGTCGCCTCGCAGAGGTGACAGCAACCAGAAAGGCCGTTTTCCATGACAGGAATTTCATGTTGCAAGTTGCGAGTGGCTCAAAGGGTTTCATCGTGAGCTGACGAAGAACTAGAGGAAGGTCCCAGGGAACGACAGGAGTTTTGACAGGAGGGTAGAGATGCAATAAACCTTTTAAAAAGACGTTTTGAAAGCGGATGTGAAAACAGTGTGCATCTGTCAACTTGAACATGGTAGGCCGAAAGTGCGGCCAAATAAACTCTTAACGAGGAGTGAGAGAGTCCCGAGTCAGCGAGGGACAGGAGGAATTGGAAAACGTTCTCGAGACCCACGGAGGTGGCCTGAGGGGCATCGTCACCCAAGTAGGAACAGAACTTTTGCCATTTGTAATGGTACAACTTCCGCGTAGTAGGCTTTCTTGCATTTAATAAAACGTTAGCTACGCGGGTGGAAAAGGTGTTGACGGTATTCTCCAGGCAGTCAACTTCATCCGTGGCATGTCGTGGTATAGGAGAGGAGAGTCGGACAGGAAGAGGAGGTCCTGTGCCAGAGGGAATTGATGGTAGACCCCTGCTGACAACTCGAGGACGGCCGAGAACCATGGTTGCCTCGGCCACTACGGGGTTATTAAAATGTAGTCCGCTCCGTCTCTGATGATTTTGCGAACCACTCTCAGAAGCAGGGGTAGTGGAGGGAACAGGTAAAAAAGGCCTGTGGACCACGGATAGAGGAGACTGCCTCCTAGAGACTGTGGATCCCTGCCGCCTTGACTGCAGAACAAAGGACATTTTTTGTTGGCTCTGGTGGCAAAAACATTGACTTGGGGAACTTCCCACCTGCGGAAGAGTGGGAGGAGGTAGGTTGGTTTCATCTCCCACTCGTGAAGGCTGAGTCCTGCTCAACTCAGATGGTCTGCCTGCACGTTCATGTGTCCAGGGATGTGTGTGGCTACGAGGAAAATGTTGTTGGCGATGCAAAGGTTCCACAACTGGATGGCAAGGTTGCAGAGGCATAGGGAGACAGTGCCCCCTTGCTTGTTGACATAACTGAGTGCAGTAGTGTTGTCCGTGAGGACCGTGACACATTTCCCTTTGAGCATAGGTAGGAAGCTGGTGACAGCATACAGTATTGCCAGCAGTTCCAGGAAGTTTATGTGCCGCTTCCTCTTCTGCACGTCCCATTTGCCTCCAACACAAAGGCCCATCGTGTGGGCACCCCAACCCGTCAGGGAAGCATCCGTTGTTAGGGTGATTTGGGGTGACGGAGGATAGAAGGGTGCTCCCTGGAAAAGATTGGAAGGGACAGTCCGCCAAAGTAAAGACTTTCGTATATTGGGAGGGGGGGTTAGGATGGTGGTATGTGCATTTTTCGTTGTATCGAAGTTACGGATAAACCACAGTTGTAGGTGGCGCATTTTTAGTTTTGCGAAGAACAGGACCGACGTAGTTGCGGCCATAAGGCCGAGTAGCCTCTGTATCTGGAAGGCCGTGACTGAAGGTTGGGTACAGACGACGGTGGCTAGGTGGATGATGTCGGCCGCTCTGTCTTGTGGCAGGTAAGCCATGCATGTCTTGGAATCCAGTAGAGCACCAATGTACTGTATTTTCTGGACCAGTTGAAGTTGAGAGTTTTGCAGATTGACTTGCAGGCCCAGGTTTTCCAAGAGTACCATTGTCTCATTGATGTTTGAGACCAGAGTGTCCTTGGAGGATGCTAACAAGAGCCAATCGTCGATGTACGGGTAGATGGAGATACCCTTGAGACGGAGGAAGGCCGCAACCACAATCATAGTCTTTGTGAAGACTCTTGGGACGCTTGAAAGGCTGAATGGTAGGGCTGCATATTGGTAATGCTGTTGACCAATTGCGAAGCGTAGGCTTTTGCGGTGGGAGGGGTCAATGGTGAGGTGGAAGTACGCGTCTTGGAGGTCGAGGGTGGCCATCCAGATGTTTTTCCAGAGAAGTGGCATAATCTGCTGCAAGGACACCATGCGGAAGCGGTGGTAGGTGACATAACAGTTCAGCTCCCTTAGATCTAATATGGGTCGAACGCCTCCATCCCGCTTTGGGACTGTGAAGTATCAGGAATAAAATCCCATCCCGTGGAGGTGTGGTGGTACCCGCTCGATGGCTCCCTTTTGTGCAGAAGGACAAACACCTTGTCTAGGAGAGGCGGGGAAGGGGGTGTGGAGACAACGGGAGTAATGGGGTTCTGGTGGAATTGGATACGATAGCCTTGGGTCACGATGGACAGCACCCATTCATCCGAGGTGTTATGACGCCAGGCGTGAAGGAAGGGTGACAGATAGGTTTGAGCTGACTCGGTAGGAGGGAAGTCAAAAGCCCTGCTTGGAGGACTTTGCTTGTTTGGTGTGGGAGGACTGTTGTCCAGTTCCAAACTTAGGCTTTTGAAAGGCGGGTTTTTGACCACCCAAAGCCGTACGCGGTCTCCATTGCCTGTCAGGAGACTGACGATTCGGGGTGCGTCTTTGCCAGGGCCTAGACCAGGTGCGAGGGTGATATTGTTGTCTCGTGGAAGGTGACACTCCTAGAGCGTGAGAGGCCTTTATGCTCTTATCCATATCCTGGAGCATGGTATCGGTCGTGCTATTGAAGAGACCAAGGCCATCAAAAGAAAGGGCTTCGACATAGGACCTAGTATCTTGTGGAAGATTGGTATTGCGGAGCCAGGAGTGCCTTCTAAGAGCTATTGCTGAGGCCATTGTTCTGGAGGAAGCATCTAGGGCATGTTTGGAAGTGTTGATCTGCTGCTTCGCAAGGACCATGCCTTCCTTCTGAATAACCCTGGCTGCCTGAAGCTTGTCTTCAGGGAGGTGGGTCTGGAGTTCAGAGAACCTTTCCCACAGAGTGTATTGATATCTGCTCATGCAGGCCAGGTAGTTAGTGGTTTTGACCCCCAACGCACTCGTGGAGTAGAAGCGTCTCCCAAACGCGTCTAATTTCCTACTTTCCCTGTCAGAGGGTGCCGAGTGAGTTCGTTTCGACTTGGATGAGGATGTTACAACCACCGAATTTGGTTGAGGGTGGGAAAATAAAAATTCGGCACCTGCCTCCTGGACTCTGTACTTGTGGTCCAGGCGTCTTGTTGACACTGGAGCTGATGAAGGCTTTTCCCATGGTGCTTTGGTAGCTTGCAAAAGGAAAGTGGACATGGGGAGTGCAATGGTAGTGGAAGTATCCAGTTGCACAATATCAAAAACAGGATCAGTAACCTGTGGCTGTTGCTGTATGACAGAGAGGCCTAGAGAATGGGCCATTCTTTTGACAAGGTCTGCATATGAAGTGAGATTGTTGGATGGTGATATAGGGAGGTCCTCCACAACAGCTTGGTTAGGAGACTTGTGGTCAGGGAAGGTTTGGATTTCCGAAGCCTCTGTATCAGAATCGTCTTCTCCAGATTCAGAGGAGCCCTGCTCTGGCATTTGTACTGGAGTGACTTCTGCTTGACCAGTTAAAATCTTTGGTGGAACGACTTGGGGGTTGGGAGGACAAAAAGGTTCCGATTGACGGTGGGAAGGATCCTCAGCCGGAGGTCGAGACAGAGACGCTGAAGGTCCTGATTTGTAGGGTGACCTTGATCTGTGGGCAGACTGGGTCGAGTAGCGATCCCAGTCGGAATAGCCCGCAGGAATCAGCCAGGGCATGGATGGTGGATAACCGCTGTAGAGGTACCCCAGTTGGCGTTGATCCCAAGACATAGGTGGTGGTGCGGGGATAAAGACTCGGGGGGGGATCGACTTCTGGATCGAGTACGTCTCGGAGACAAAGGAATGTGCTGCCTTTGTGAACGGTCCCTATAAACTCGCTCAACAATATCGACAGGTTCGACATGCAGACGTGGAGGTTGACGTTGCGTGCTAGTAGAAATGTGTCGATTCCGACCTGTATCGACGTCAGGAACTTCTGATACCATTGATGTCGACAATGGAGAAGGAGAGAGGGAAGGCTCTGCACCCATGGGGTGACTTAGGAGCTCCACATTCTCGATGTCGGAGTAAGGACGCTCTAGTTGTTGTATACGAGAGTCCAAAAGCTGAATGGTCGGTATCGGTGGAGGAGCGTGTGTCTCCGATGTCGATGGAGCGGGGGCCACTTTAGGGTCATCACCCAGTGCAGACGCCACCACCTTCACCTTCTTTGCCGCCTTTAGGGACTTAGAGGAGCCCTTTTTTGCGGACTTATCTTTACTTGCCTTGGGCCTCTTCTTCACCGCCATGGAGGCGGAGGATTGCGCCTTGGGCGATGTCAGAGGCAGGCCTCGATACCGGAGCCGTCGAGGTCAAAGGTCTCTCAGAGTCCATCGCTGAGGAAGGATGTAGCACCGATTCAAGTAGCGCCACTTTGAGGCGCGCAGCTTGTTTTTTTTCAGGTCTGGTTCGAAAACCTAGCACAGTGCCGGCAAGACTCAGGTCGGTGAGACTCACCCAAACAAAAAATACAGAGGGTGTGGCGGTCAGGCGGTGCGAGTTTACTGCCGCAGCCTTTACACCGGTTAAAAAAGCCGCACTTCTTCTCCATAGAACAAGAGCAGAGAAGAAATAAGGGGGGGGGGTAGAGCCCGAAGGCCAAGCTGAGGTAAACGGCAACTTCCCCCCTCAGGAAAAATAAACATTTGTGGGGGGGTTTTATTTTAGTAGGTAACGAAGAAGTAATACAAAAAAAGGAGAAAAGTGAGGGAAAAATCCAAAGAGCCGTGAGTCAAATAGCCAAAAACAGCAAACCAATCAGACCGACGGAGAAAAGGTCTTTCCAACGCAGCGGTAAGAAAGGAACTGGTGGGATGTCCGCGCCCTCCCCTCTGGGCATGCATGGTGGGGTTCCTGCACATGCCCAAGGTCTGGGTGCGAAGGTCCGTTAAAGAGCTTGCTACAATGCCGGTCGATCCAGCGCTTGTGCACTGAATCCCCCGAGAGTTCTGAAAGAACTCAAATGTGAACTTGTAGATCTCCTTACAAAACTATGTAATCTTTCCTTAAAATCTGCCTCCATTCCTGAGGACTGGAAGGTAGTTAATGTCACTCCCATCTTTAAAAAGGGTTCCAGAGGAGATCCGGGAAATTACAGGCCAGTCAGTCTGACGTCGATACCGGGTAAATTGGTGGAAACTATTATTAAGGAAAGAATTAGTAGGCACATAGATGAACAAAACCTATTGAGGCAGACTCAGCATGGGTTCTGTAAGGGAAGATCTTTTCTCACTAACGTGTTAGTGTTCTTTGAGGGGGTGAACAAACATGTGGACAAGGGGGATCCAATAGATATTGTTTACCTTGACTTCCAGAAAGCTTTTGATAAAGTTCCTCATCAAAGGCTCCTAAGTAAGCTCAAAAATCATGGGATAAAAGGACAAGTCCTTTTATGGATCAAAAACTGGCTAATTAATAGAAAACAGAGAGTGAGTATAAATGGGCAATTTTCTCAGTGGAGGGTGGTAAGCAGTGGGGTACCGCAGGGATCAGTACTTGGTCCACTGCTTTTTAACTTGTTCATTAATGATTTGGAGATGGGAGTAAGCAGTGAAGTGGCTAAATTTGCGGATGATACAAAGTTGTTCGGGGTGGTGAAAACCAGTGAGGATTGTGAGGCACTCCAAGGGGATCTGTCAAGGATGGGCGAGTGGGCGTCAACATGGCAAATGGGGTTCAATGTGGCCAAGTGCAAGGTGATGCACATTGGAGCTAAAAATCCTAAATATAAATACACATTGATGGGGTCTGAACTGGCAGAGACTGATCAAGAGAGAGATCTTGGAGTTGTAGTGGATAACTCACTGAAAATGTTGAGACAGTGTGTGACTGCAATAAAGAAGGCCAATGCTATGCTGGGGATTATTAGGAAGGGTATTGAAAACAGATCAGCCAATATCATAATGCCCCTATATAAATCAATGGTGAGACCTCATTTGGAATACTGTGTGCAGTTCTGGTCACCACCACACCTTAAAAAGGATATAGCTTTGGAAAAAGTGCAGAAAAGGGCAACTCAAATGATAAAAGGGTTGGAACACTTTCCCTATGAGGAAAGGTTAAAGCGCTTAGGGCTCTTTAGCTTGGCGAAATGACGACTGAGGGGTGACATGATTGAGGTTTAGATTATGCATGGGAAAGAGCAGGTAGGGAAATGAAAGAGGTACTTTTCTCCCTTTCTCACAATACAAGACCTCGTGGGCACTCAATGAAATTGCTGAGCAGTTGGGTTAGAATGGATAAAAGGAAGTACTTCTTCACCCAAAGAGTGATTAACACATGGAATTCACTGCCACAGGAAGTGGTGGCGGCTACAAGCATGGACGGCTTCAAAAGGGAATTAGATAAGCATATAGAGCAGAGGTCCATCAGTGGCTATTAGCCACAAGGTATAGATAGGGGCTCTGGGGCAAGTGATGCTCTGTCTTCTTGGTGCTTAGGGGGGTCAACAGTGGGAGGGCTTCTAATGTCCTGGCCCCACTGGTGGACCTCCTGATGGCACTGGTATTTTTGGCCACTGTGTGACAGAGTGTTGGACTGGATGGGCCTTTTGGCCTGATCCAACATTGGTGTCTCTTATGTTCTTATAAGAATCAAAAGGCAACCAATCAGACTTAAAATTACAAGTTTTAATCTCAGCAGAGTAATTTCATGCCAGAATGTATGGATTATGCCATGCCCTCATAGCCAGGAAAGGACCGTCTATTGAAGGTTCAGCAATCACTGATGTTTTTGCTTACCAAACTGGATGTAAACCTGTTTTTCATTTCTGTCAGCATCTCTGTGATGTTCTGAGAGAACATCTCCACCACAATTTCATCTGTAAGTCAAAGAAATGGGGAGAATCAGTTCTCAGGAAAGAGCGGGAAATATAGCCAAAAGTGGCAACACAAATTGTTTCTGCGAGGCACCCGTGAGACTAGCATCATATGAAAAGTTTGAATGTTCAGGTCACCACAAGAACCGGTTTTCAGCCCTAGTTGTGGTAGGAAATAGATGCACCGTAATTCTGGCTTGTGTCAGCAGCCGGAAGAGTAATGGTGACTGGGGAAAAGAACAAGACCGCAAGGGGAAGGATGGCTTAGCTGCGCTTTTGGCCAGAGAACAGGCAGACACGGGGAGCTGGCTTCTCCTTCCTTCCCTACCAGGAGGCTCCGGGCTCCATCACTGGCCAGAGGACAACAGGCCCGTGGAAAGTTCTCCTGCGTACAACCAAGCAAGATTAGTCTGGTCCAGTTTTATAAATCCAGTCTGCTTCCTCAGCCTGCTCACTTCCCTTCTCTTGTGTCCTGTCTTTTTGTGTGTCTTCTCTGCCTCAGGGCTCAGGTTGTCTATCTCAGCCCCTGGAAAAGCAGTAACAGACCCGTTTCAGAGGGTCGCTGTGTTGGTTTTCAGTAGAACGGTTGGATTCAAGTCTGGTGGCGTCTTAGAAACCCACAAGGTTTTGAGGTGTGTGATCTTTTGAGCGTCAGAGCTCCCTTTGCCAGGTATGTCGTATCTAACTCTTGGGAGCTCCAACTCTGAACATCTTGTGGGTCTCTACGGTGCTCCTAGACTCGATTCCAGCCGCACCAGATTGTTGGGGGGGAGGGGGGGAAGCGCAATATAAGCCACCTGGAGTTTTTTAAAAGAAGGGCAAAAGTAATAAAAAAGGTAAGATAAACAAAAATTGTAATATATCTTTGTTGTTGTTCAGTCGCACAGTCGAGTCCGACTCTTCGCGACCCCATGGACCAGATCACGCCAGGCCCTCCTGTCTTCCGTTGTCCTCCGGTGTTTGCTCAGTTTCATGTTCGTTGCCTCGATAACACTGTCTATCCATCTCTTCCTTTGCCGTCCCCGTCTTCTTTGACCTTCAGTCTTTCCCAGCATCAGGGTCTTCTTCTCCAGTGAGTGGCTCCCTTCTCATTGGGTGGCCAAAGTATTTGAGCTTCAGCTTCAGTCTCTGGCCTTCCAGGGAACAGCCAGGGCTGATTCCTATAGGACTGACTGATTTGCTCTTGCAGTCCTGTGGGGCTAAATTGGTCCTTTAACCCCCGCCCCAAGTTCAGCTTTATACCAACGATGACCAGTGCTTATTACTTTTCCTTACCTCTTATTTGGACCTTTTAAATTGCCTGAATCAATGGTGCATTGTACTTTACACAGTAATTTCTGTTCAAAATTCTGATTATCTGAATATTGCTACCCTGAAACTTAGTGTGTAGATTCTAATCACATAACCCACTACTAGGAGTGCCCATAATTAAATAACAGTTACCATTTACAGAGGGCTTGAAAGTATTCAAAGAGGTTTCTGTATGTTACCCAGTATTCCACAGGGCAACTGCCAGCTAAGCCAAGGCTGACAGATAACAGGGTGTCTAAAACCATCCCTGGATGTCATAGAGGGGGATTCCTCCACTCCACTTCTAATATACTCCATCCCTTAAAGTTTGGAGTAAAATTTCCTTGTCCTGCAGCTTGTTTCTGAGGGAGGTCACTATATTATGAGTCCTTTTCAGTTCCCCTGGAGCTGAACCCAAGTCCTGTGTCTCCTCCTGGCTTGTGAAGGAAGCAGAAGCTATGGGGGCAGCAGCAGCAGCAGTTTTACCGTAGTTGAACATCTCGTCAATCAGCACACACATGTCTTCCACCACTTCGGGGTCCTCACGGTGAAGCTGATAGCACTCCTTCAGCATGGTCATGCCGCTGCCCTTTTCATCCGTGACGATGAATCGGAAGCCAGACAGTTCTGGAAAGAGGGAGACACCGCTGATTGAAAACTTCTCCGGAATCTTGGGGTGGCTTAGAAAATACAACAAACAGAAAAAAAACTATCCATATTTCAAGCCAGCATTAATGTCATTCTGTACAAGGCTGGAAGTCGGAAAGGGAGGGCTCTGTCTTCATGGCTGGTGGTGCTCAGACACCGGGCAGGCCTGTTGTGATTTAAATATGATGAACCATTCCCTGCCTCTCTCCTAAGCAGAGTCCCGCAGCACAAGGACCGCCTGTGGAGCCCAGCCTTCTGGATACTTCCAGAAACCAGCTGACGCAGCAGTGGAAGAGGCTCAGTGCCACCGTCAAGAATGACCTGGCATTTCCTGCCGCCAGGATCCTCTGTCTCATGTGCTTCCAGCTCACTTTACTTTCTTATTTTTGCATCTGCTCTGTGGCCCTGAAGCCATCCATGGTGTAAGAGCCACAGAGGTCACTGGTCATGTCAGGGTAGTGGTTCTGTGGCACAACCACGTTGTCTGGTTCCCACCACTCTCATGCTTCTGAGCGGGCTCACGGGCCTCAATGTATTGTTTGCAAAATAGTATAAAGCTCAGTAGCACCTTTTAAGACTAACAAACCTTATTGTAGCATAAGCTTTCGAGGAACACAGCTCTCTTCCATATCTGGGTGGCTGGCTTCACAATAAAGCTTATGCTACAATAAAGTCTGTATGTGTTAACAAGGCCAGCCTGCACCAATCAATGCATGCTGCCAGTCTCTCCAGGACCCAAATCTGCCATGTGCAAAACCATGCGTGATGCACAGGGGCCTTTCTGAGGCACAGAGTGAGTGCAGCGGCAAGATCCCCAGTTGCTTTCTTCCGCCTTTCGTTGCAGGCCACAGGCTCTCAGCCTGCCTAGTTGGGTAGCCATGCTCCCCTGTCTATTTCAGGCTCTTACCAGATGTCCTTAAAAGGCTTGCCAATGCCAGGAACGCATTCTTTGCCAGCACTGGCCTTTCGGGGTACAGCCGGAGAGCGTTCAGCAGAAGCAAGGCATAGGGCTCGTAATTCGCTTCATCAACACAGTCTGGAGGGGGGAAATCACAAGTAGCAAGTGAAATAAAACCCATTATGTTTTTCTACAACTTTGCAGCAACTGTACCGTTTTGGAAAGGAAAGAAAAATTGGAGCATTTTATGCAATCCAGTATACTTAAAATATCTAGGGAAAGGAAGGGTATAAGAATAGCTCACACAGGGAAATTATTCAGAATTTCTTTTTCTCAGATGTTCAACTCCAGTTCATCTCAAAGAGGGGATGAATCCACCCTTTGCTAAAATACCCTGGTCACAATCACATACTGGGGGCATAAACATTCTGCAGGAAGTTCCACCCAAAGAGAACTTCACCGTTGCAAAGGTGTCAGTCTTACAGTGCCACCTGAAAGCAGATGGCAGCTTTACAGATTGCCTCAAAGTTCCCCTTCTGAGGAGCAAGAACACATGCAAACATTTGCATTCCCAGGAGGAATGGACGTAGGAGTGTCTCAGCTTTGGGGAACTTTTTCTACACCAGAGGAGGCCAATATGAACCTTCAGCAATCTGTGTCTTTGTGGCCACGGTCATTACACAGATGCAATATGGCTCCCAGTTACGTTCACATGCCAACTTTAGACCCTCCGAAATCATTCAGATCAAACTCCCGAGAGTCATATTTTAGGTCCCTTGCTGTGTTCCTAATGCAGTTCTGCATCAGGTTTAATTTCTCTGGAATCTCCTGCATGGTTGCACAGGATCAACTACTGTCCGAAGCTGTTTTCTCTCCTGTGGGTCTTGCAACTTTAACACCAACAGTCGCCTTTCAGTCAAAATGGAAAAGGTCCCTTTAAGAGTAATTACATTGGATATTCTCCCAGTAGTTTAATAGCCTTGGGTTATTCCAAAGCTAAATCTGAAATTAAGCAAAGGATTTGGGACATCGCATTTCAACACCATCTAAGTCATGCTGCAAAATACCATCACTTCAGGAATGCGAAACTGGTAGGATAGCTTGCACTCTGACCTGTCTCAATATTCTTCCATCTGCTTTATTAGAAGGGGGATACCATGGCACGCCACTTCAGGAGCACTGATGGTCTTGCGCTACAGGGAAAAGGAAACGGCTGCACGTGCACCGCTACATTGCCCCTTCAATAAGACCTTAGATGTGTACTTACTACACCCATCCTCCAAAAAATCTTGGGGGAGATTGGAAGAATGGGATACCTCTTTTCTTCTTGTGGCCCTTGAATCTGAAACCTCGGATAGACTTGCCAGATTCTGTGCAGCTGCCAGAGTCTACCGAGGGACAGTGTTGATTCAGTGACACGTTTTTGCTTTTTCATATATATTTTAATGTGTATCTTGTTGCCACTCTGTTCACGTGTGCTTTATTCTGCTGGTCTATGACTGATTGGTATTCCCTGGAGGAGACAGCAGAACCGTTGCAGGTGGTGGTGAGGAGGAAATGTTTTTCTTACGATGAAGTATGACTCTAGATAACTGAGATGCTCATCCAACTTTAGAGGGGAAACATAATGGAAGAGTTTCTGCACCCACCAGGGAACAAACTCTAGAGACCCACCCCTCTTTCTACTACCCAGCTCGTGAGGAGGGCAAAGTTTTCAAAATTCTAACTTCTACATGGAGTGACCTAAGCTTCCGCTGCAGCTTTCTTGCATGTTGCTGGGGGTTGCAGGGTCTATGCTCTAAAATTTGCATGGGGCTTTTGGGCTTAGGTGCTATCCTACACGATCTGTGTCGATGCCCCACACTGCAAGGTAAATTAGTCGTGGTGGGCAACCTGTCTTGGGTTTTTTACCATCACCAGCCTTCTAAGGAAAGGACTTATTGGTATGCCCAGGGTGCCTAGGAAAGCAACATGGCTTGAAAAATACCAGCCACAGATGAAAGCTTAAGGTATCTCACTCCAGAATTAAGTTCTCTTCCTCTACAGCTGGATAATGAAAACTCACCGTGAAGGGCCAGGGCCCAGAAAGCACAGCATGCAGATTCTACCACATCTCCATGCTGAAGGTGCATGTGGAGGATTGTAGAGACAATCTCAATAGCACATTTCAGTGGGATTTCAGACACATCAGTTACTAGAAGATCCATGGAGAAACAAAAACAAGTTGTCCAGAAAACATACTATAACATGCTGACTAGATTATTACCCAGAGTGCCAGTTCCTAACATGATTAAAGAGATGCTAGAGATTTCCCAAAATATATGAGCCTCAGTTCTGAGAGAGTCATATTTATCCCCTTCTAATCAACAGGAGAAATAAGCTACTACTTAGGTAAGTCAATTGATTTCAGAGGGACTTCTGTGTGACTGATTCTCTGGACAGGAGCCCCTGTACCTTGACTTTCTAAAAGACAGGGAAATTCACCAGATTTGGTAGGCCAATGGATTCCCCTGGCTTTTCCAGAGTCAGACACAGTGGAAAAAACTGAGAAAAAACAATGAGAAGGGGGGGGGAACAATGTTAGTAATACAAAAACGTTATTTGCTCCCAAACAGCATCTGATGCTGAAAACGCAGTTTTCTCCGTTAGCTCTGCATTCGATGATTTAGCATTTATCATGCATCACCCCCTCAAAATGATGGGGAATTAGAAGCACTTGATTGGTTTTATTGTTCTATATTTATTGCAGTATTTGTATTATATTTATTGTAGCTTAGATATTGTAAGCTGCTGAGGGTATGGGGTATAAATTAAATAAATAAGATTATTTTGAATTATTATTTTGAGCCATGGGATCAATTTTAAGTGGATGGACCGTTTGAAATAAAAAGGGGCAAAAAAAGTAAATGGGATGTGGGAAAGAGCATGGTCTCTGTACATGCCCCAAGGCACTGCCTCTGCTCAGCCATGACCCGACATCTACCCTCCTTCAAGTTTTCTCAGACGGTGGTCCCAAGAAGGGTCACGTTATGAGCACAAATGTTGTCTGCAGAAGACGGGAGTGGTGGAAGTCTGCAAAGGCTTCTCCAGCCACAGGAGCCAAAGCCTCTGCTGCGCTCTACTTCTGCATACCACTTGCTACCAGACTCCAGATGACTCCACAGCAAGCGAGGCTGATATCTTTGTTGTGGGCCCAATTGCTCAGAACGGTCAGGACTTCCGAGAAGAGCCCGGCTTTCCTCAGGGCTTCTACAGCTGTGTCTGGTAAGCAAAGGAAAGGAGAGATTAGAGGTCTCTGGCTCATATAGGCAACCAGGGCTTTTGTTGTAGAAAAAGCCCAGCAGGAACTCATTAGCATAACAGGCCACACCCAACAGCAGAAACCCATTAGCATATTAGGCCACACACCCCATGCCTTTCCTTGGCTTGCCCGGGTACCCCGCGGCTGCAGAGAGCCCAGGCAAGTCCCCCCTTGAAGGGAAGGGAAGGCAGTTTAAACTGCCTTTCCTTGGCTTGCGTGGGACAGGCCAGGGAAGGCACGGGGAGGCATTTAAATGCCTCCCCGATCCTTCCAGGGGCCCCCCTGGCCCGCCCGCCTCGGAGTCGCCGGGGGGGGGGGTCACTCTCCAGGCCTTCCCTCTGTAGCCAGGCACACACAGAGGTTTTGGCTGTAGTGGGCATGGCCAACTCTGAAGCCAGCCGGAACTCCGTTCCTGTGCATTTTTCCTTCCCAAAAATAGTCCTGCAGGCAACCAATCGACAAATCATGAACTGGAGGTGCAGCGTAAAAACCCATGGGGCAGAAGATTAGGAATCCTAACATGGAGCCCTAATACAAAACAAGATTATCTGCATGTGCCCAAATTTTTCAGGGGCTTCCCGTTTTCCTGGTCCAATTATATTTTTGACCTGCTAGTAGTCAGCAGTTTTTTTTTTACTGGTTTTCAATCTGGGGTCATCTTTTGAATTGAGGAAGGCCTAAAGGGCCGTCTGCACTGATGGGTGCATTTCCACATGAACGGAAACAAAGCGAAAGGCTCTTCGGGCGGCCACCTATTGGCTGATCCCCTGTTTAAGGTGGCCCTCCCAACATCATCCAGAGCCCCCTGCTGTCTTCAGTGGAGCTCCCGCCTTGTGGAACAGGCACCCTGTGGAGATGTGTTTCTCTCCCTCTGGAGGCCTGAGTTCCCCAGCCAGACTCCACCCTCCCACAGAAAAGAACTCTAATGGGGTTGGGGATCCCTGGTAGAGGCCAGGACCCCTTAAAATTCCCCCCCCCCCAGACCTTTGACACAGTGATTGGTGGGACAGAAGACAGCATCGTAGATCACTCACCGTTACTCGACATTATCATGAATAACGTGCAGATCATCTGCAGCAGGCCTTCATTGTTCGCGTAGGACTTCATGGAGTTTATCAGGCAATGAACTGTGGTTTTGCTCGACAGCATTTCCACATCCAGGTCCTTCCCCACAGCTGCCAGAAGCGGAACAGAGGACAGGAGCCATCAGCCGCCTTAGCTGCCTTTGCATCGCACTACAGGTGTGCCAATAAACGTGGCAGATCTTCCGAAGTGGGGCCCGAGACATGATCCGGCAACACTGTGTGTTTGAACATCTGCGTCCCAAAGCACGGCAGCAAAAGTGCTTGAGACAGACTGAAATACCAGAGGTGGTGTGTTATGTATCTCAGGTGGAGCGTGGCCTTTGTTCATGATTGGGAGTTGACGGGAACTCGCTACAGTGGCTTTATAGAGGCCACTGCTTCTCAGCCGCCCCCTTCCCAGTCCTCACTATGTACAGATCATAATGCTGCCTGCACTGCAGGCAAGTACGGGGATGATGTCTCTGAAGTGCTTGGAATACTTTTAAAGTAACACATCTGTTAGTTTCGGAAAGTTTCCCAGAGAGTCTTGAGTGTTCCTTAGAAGCTTGTCAAGACTAAACTTGGTGGACCTCTTTATTTCTGATTTGTCATCTTCCTTGGATAGGGTTAATGGCCACCCGCCCAAATTAAACATGACTCCTGTTCCGGTTTTGCATTACGCGGACGATGCGGTTATCCTCTCCTTTACTAGGATCGGTCTTATACGCTCTTTATCTGAGTTTAATGTCTATTGCCTTCGGAACTGCCTTTCCATTAATTTTGACAAGACAAAAATATTGGTTTTCTCTAAATCATGGAAATGCAACCGTTGGTCAATAGCGGGAAGAGAAATACAGCAGGTAAAATCTTTCCGGTATTTGGGAGTGCTATTTTGTTACAATCTTAGCTGGTGTTTGCATAGAGAACACTCCTTGGTTATGGCTAAGAATAAGGCTGCAGCCCTGATTCGGTTTTTTTTCTACAAGGGCAACCAATTTGTCCCGGCTGTGCTTAAGATGTTCCAAGCGGCTGTTATATCTCGTCTGCTATACGGGATTCCTATCTGGATTCAGTCTTTTACTAGGAGAGTTGAGAGCATCTACTCCACTTTTCTGCGCAGGATTCTTGGTGTTTCCAACTCAGTGTCACTTTTTGCCCTTTATAAGGAGCTGGGTCTCCACTTGATAGAATCTCGGGCTTGGATCATTACGATCAAATATTGGCTTCGGCTCCATTTTCGATCTCCTCCTGCTAGCCTAATGGTCCAACTTTTAGCTGACCCTTATACATCAGAGTGGTCACAGGCCATAGTGAAAAAGGTGGGTACCCTAGGTATTGATCTGGAACCCCTCTATAACTGTGGTGAGGTAGCAATCTTGCAGGTGGTAAGGAGGAGAATTTGGGATATAGAGGCACAGATCATTAATGCCGGTAGTCTTGGAGTTTGTTCTCCCTATTCATTACCCCTCCTCCCCTTGCATACCTCCATGGTACCATATATTGCTAATTTGACAACTCCAGTTTGTAGGAGGGTTTTTATGCTTGCAAGGTTCAACCTTTTCCCCTCAGTAGTGGTTTCCGGTAGATACAGGGGTGTGCCATACAAGGATAGACTCTGTAACTGTAATCTTGGGGAACCTGATTCTATCACCCATATTCTCTTTCGCTGTCCTAAATATCTCGCTATGCGCAATGTTTTGATTCGCCCACTTCTCCCTGTGCAGAGAGATTTTCTGGATAGGGATTTAAATTTCTTTCTAGCAGACAAGAGTCCAGCAATAACACTATCTGTCGCTGAATTTTTGACTTATGTATGGAAGTCAAGAGTAGTACTTTGTAAATCTCGTAAACCATGTTAGGATTGCTTTGTATTTTAAGATAATGGGAATATTGGTTGTCGTTGTTTTAGTACTATCCCTTAAATTTTGCCTTTGTTCTGGTTATCTGTGTTATGCCAATAAAGGTTTCTGTTCTGGTGGACAAACTTCCCGGAAGTTTCACCATAGGGGACCTCCCCCTGCCACATACTGTGCAGCAGCAGCAGGACACGTTGGGGAGCCTCCTCGGTCACCCTCGGCCTACGCCCTGTGCTGCCAGGTGTGTGCCTGTGCTATGGAAGGAAGGTGATTTGTCCCCTCACTCATTGCTCTTGGGAAGCAAGTTCCCCCCCCTCCACTTCCCTGCAGCATTGTGCCCCCCCCCCCCCGCCCTCTCCGCCACAATCTCTCCCCAACCTGGGCTGGTTGTCATATGGGCAGGAAAGTGACATTTCCCAGTCCCGTCCACACCACAGCCATTTCCCGCCCCACCCCCCATCCTAGTCCCCACGGGCCCTGAAATGGCTACCCTGATTTCACTAGATCTCAGAAGCTAAGCAGGGCTGGCCCTGGTCAGTAGTTGGATGGGAGGCCACCAAGGAAGTCCGGGGTCGCAACACAGAGGCGGGTGAGGGCAAAACCACCTCTGCTCATCTCTTGCCTTGAAAACCCCATGAGGGGCTGCCAGAAGTCGGCTGAGACTTGGCAGCACTTCCCGCCACAATGGCATTGTTTAGGGGACGTCCCACTCCTGCTGGCCTGAATTGGTTTCATACTGCACAACCTGCCTTGAATCTGAGAGAGGAGGACGGGCTACAAAGGACATAGATAAAATAAAAATAAATGAACGTGTGCAGGAAGCTTGTGGTCAGCCCAGTCTGTGTGGAAATTATCCCTGCAAGCAGAGAGATTGCTGACTGTATAAATGCTAATTGGCAAGTGGCATTCCCACATGCGGGACCATAGGGTGCAGCATGTCTATGTATTGTTTCTAAATGCGGGGTGTGATTCAGGAAGCAGCCTGCAGCATGGCGTTAGTGAAAAGGGCCATAGCAAGACTTGCTTCTCCTTTTGTTGTTGTTCAGTCGCACAGTCGAGTCCGACTCTTCGCGACCCCATGGACAAGATCCCGCCAGGCCCTCCTGTCTTCCGCTGTCCTCTGAAGTTTGCTCAATTTCATGTTCGTTGCATCTATGACACTGTCTAACCATCTCATCCTTTGCCATCCCCGTCTTCTTTGACCTTCAATCTTTCCCAGCATCAGGGCCTTCTCCAGTGAGTGCTCCCTTCTCATTGGGTGGCCAAAGTCTTTGAGCTTCAGTTTCATTATCTGGCCTTCCAGGGAACTGTCAGGATTGACTGTTTTGATCTTCTTGCAGACCAAGGGACTTCTTGCAGTCCAAGGGACTCTTCTCCAGCACCATAGTTCAAAAGAATCTATTCTTCGGCGCTCGGCTTTCCTTATAGTCCAACTCTCGCAGCCATACATGACTCCTGGGAATACCATTGCTTTGACCATGCGGACTTTTGTTGGCAGGGTGATGTCTCTACTTTTTATCATGCTGTTTAGGTTCGCCATCGCTTTCCTCCCAAGGAGCAGGCGTCTTTTAATTTCATGGCTGCAGTCACAGTCTGCAGTGATCTGGGATCCCAGGAACGTGAAGTCTGTCACTACTTCCACGACTTCCCCTTCTATTTGCCAAGGAGTGATGGGACCGGATGCCATGATCTTAGGGTTTTTTTATGGCTGACGCGAAGCGAAAAACAGAAAGAACTGCCGCGCTTTGCTGAAAAAAGCGACAGCTATGGTAAATAACAGTCAGGATAGAGGTATGGAGCTGACTGCTGGTCATGGCCCTACCTCTGCCAAGCAGCACAGAGCGTGCAGCTAACTGGATTGCAGGAGAATCAATGTGATCCTTCGCTGCACAAGTCGCAGAACTGATAACCTCAAGGCAGCTACTTAGGTTGACTGTGGGGGAGAAACCACAGCTGCTTTATTTTATTTCTTTGCTATTGAGTAACGATTACTGTTTCCTAGTTGTTTTCATTGTTTTACTTTCCTAAACTTTCTTTGTGGGCCCATGCCCCAGTTTCACAGCTGCTAAACAAATGCACGTGCCCCGACATGCCCACAGGGGCTGCCCCGTGTTAGTGCCCATGAGGGCTGCCTGGACTGGAGGTAACCAACTGGCGGGACCATCACTGAACTGCCAGCCTGCAGCAGCCGCTCCCCGCCCAATCTCTGGAGAGTTGCTGGCAATGCAGCAATGCCCACGGATATGTGCTGCAACACATCTGTTGGCACAAATTCTGCTAGCTCTCCTCACCAACAGGACTTCTCCCCACCTGACAAGGCTCTGAATGACCCCAACAAAGACGAGTAGCCTGTGTGTGAGCTCCGATGTCTAGTATGCTGGTACAGGGGAAGGATCACCCCCCCCTGCTCCATCTTTGCAAAAGTGTCCGTGGCATTCCTTTCCCAGTCCCCTGGGCCCTTCTGTTAGTGGGGCCTCTGTGCCCAATGCCACAGACTGGATTGTGCCCCATGCCACTGTGGAATCTCTGTGCATCAAACTCCCAAGTGAAATGAAAACAGTTTGGGAGTCAGAACTTACCCTTGGCATCTTTCAAGAGGGTGTGAAGGCGCTCAATGCCCTTTTCTTGAGCTTCCTCTATGTCTGGATACGTAAACATAAATTCTGCAGAAAATAAAAACATTTGCACCTTTCTGCAGAACCTTTTGTACACAGAAATACGTCAGAGAAGTCATCATTGGTTATTATTTTTCACACACCCTCATAAATGCCCAAGACTCAATGCCTTTAAAGTCACAGCTTTCCACACACTTGCTTGGGAGTGAGAGTTAATGTAACATAAGCATTAAGCATGTGAGAACATGTGTGTTGGAACTCTCTGGTTCAAATCCCATCCCAGGCACAAACTCATTGGGCAGCTTGAGGGGTATACAGCAAACCTGCAAAGGGAACGTGTGTGCATTTTCCCTCTCTTGCAGAATAAGCTTGTGTTTTCCCCCACCTTCATACTACACTGAACACGTTTACCAGAAATTTCCCTACCAGGTTTGTCATCTGTCTTGCCCCCAGCCCTATGATTCAAATAGCTTTTCCAATTTCAGGGTGGGGGTCCTGAAGCTCATTTGAATATTTAAACAATCAAAAGTTGAGTTATTGCCCTATTTAAAAACAAAAAATTAATTTAGTTTTTAAAAGGTCAAATTCCTCTGGGAGGGGTGATCTGTGATCGTACAAACCTAAGCCCACGAGCACGTGCACAGTCAGTCGCTCCTGCAAACAAACTTTTTCCTCAAGATCAGCTCTGGGGAATGAGGCGAGTGGCCTTCAGAACACAGCAATTTCTCCTTCTCGGCCGGATCCTGCACCTGCCTTCTAGGATTCCATGACTTCTTTCTGCCAAGTCCTCCTACAGTGGAGAAAGGCTTTTTCCAATGAGACAGATTTCCTCTGATGGCAAAAGACTTTCTCCATTGGAGGAAGTCTTGGCAGAAGGGGGTGGTACTAGGCTGGAATTGGATATCTGCACATGGCTTCCTCTCGGTCCCTTCACATGCAAAGCAGACATAATAATAGAGATTTTGTCTGAGTCATAAGCAGTGTTCCCTCTAAGGTGAGTTACTGTGAGCTAGCTCACAGTTTTTTAGCCTCCAGCTCACACATTTTTTGCCTTAGCTCAGGAAGAATGGCTCTAGAGCAAGCTAATTTATGCAGGAGCCAAGTCACTCGCTCACAACTTTAATGCCAGTAGCTCACAAAGTAGAATTTTTGCTCACAGGGCTCCGTAGCTTAGAGGGAACATTGGTCATAAGGATTACAGACATAATTGAAGAAGAAGAAGAGATTGGATTTATACCCCACCCTTCACTTGAAGTCTCAGAGCGACTTACAATCCCTTGCCCCTTCCTCTCCCCTCAACAGACACCCTGGGAGGGAGGTGGGGCTGAGAGAGCTCTTTCAAGGACTGCTCTTGAGAAAACAGCTCTGAGAGAACTTGTAACTGACCCAAGGTCACACCAGTAGCTGCATGTGGAGGAGTGGGGAGTCAAACCCGGTTCTCCTGAGTTTGATCTATACTTGAACTACTTGAACTACTTTGCACACTTAGGGAAAAGTACCATATACATATGAAGTACTGTGAAAAAAGTCTCTATCTCAGCAAGACATCTCTTTTAATTACTCCTGGGCTGCTTCCATTCCCCCCTTAACTTTGCTTCCAAACTAGAGCAGTTTTTCTTGGGGGAGGGGGATCCACACAACATCATGCTCTCATGATCCTTGCCATAAAGAAGCAGACCGGCATTGTAGCAGGGCCCCCAAATGTTTTGACCTGCATGCACGTTCGTGGTGAGCACAGCCACAAAATGGCTGCAGCAGGAGGTGGAGTCAGTGCCAAAATGGCTGCCACAGCTCCCCTTCAGTCACACAGTGAAGAGCTTTGTGCTGTGGGGGCAGCTGCTGCCGAAGCAACATTTTTTTTTTTTAAATCTGCACAGCTGCCCTGACCTGGATAATCCAGGCAAGCCTGATCTCGTAAGACCTCGGAAGCTCAGCAGGGCCGACCCCGGCAAGTACTTGGAAGGGAGGTCTCCAAGGAATACCAGGGCTTGGGACGCAGAGGCAGGTAATATTAAAGCCACCTCTCTGAAAACGTCCAAGCCCCAGTAAGGGGTCACCAGAAGTCACCATGACTTCCAGGCATGCAAGCGCGCACACACACACAAAAAGTGCTGCACAGCCAGTCAAATCTCCAGTGGCCAATTACAAGCCTTGCTGGGCAAAAACCTAGGGTTGCCAGGTCTGGGTTGGGAAATACCTAGAGTGGGTGGATCCAGGAGAGGGCGGGGTATTGTTAGAACTCCCTTTCTCCTATCGTTCCGAATCTGGCGAGATCATGAGCGGAGCTGAGGGGGACCTGCCGAAAACGGAGGGGGATTCAGGATCAATCCCACACACCTCCGCTCCTTTGGTGACGGCAGCCTCGCTGGAGGGTGCCGTGGGGGGAACGATTCCCCGCCGGCCTGCACATCTGTCTTGGCCGCCTCCAACCCCTTCGCACTGGGGTCCGCGGAAGACTCAACGGCAGGATGACTGGACTATGTACAACACTCAAGGCACCCGTGTGGTGTACTCCCGTCGAGGGAGCGGATTACGTGAAAGTTTGTTTGACAAGGGATTGTTCCCAGAGCCGGGGACTACCTCGGAGAAGGGGTGTTCTGAGCAAGACCTCGAAGAGTGGATGTTCGAGCCATCGGGGCCCCGAGGCCACGTAGAGGACTCGGAGGGAGCCGGGGGCTTCCAAACGGAAGGAGACTATGACCCAACCCCGGACTCCCACCCTCGAGATCCGATCCCTGAGGAAACCACCGGGGAACGACTGGAGGAACTGGAATACTCGGTGAGGGACCTGTTGAGGGCATTCCAGGATGTAATGGAAGCTCTGCCGGGGATGATGGACATTAGAATGGCTAATTTTCTTGATGCACACGCCGCGCAACAGCAAGTTGCCCCAGCACCGGGAGTTCCCGCGCCGCAGGTGCCTGCCCAGCCACCGGCCGGACCTCCGCAGCAAGTAGGACCTGCGCAACAGCCGATGCCGGGTCTGCCGCCGGGTCTGCCGCCACCGATGAGGCCAGTGCCAGCGGGACCACCGGTTGCTCCGGGTCTTCCTCTCGGGGGAGTTCCGGGGCAGCTGGGACCGTTGGTAAGGACTCCACGGCCCAGACCCAAGGATTTACTGGAGGCTACCTTTGACGGCAACCCAGAGGAACTCGCCTTCTTCACGGTGAGGGTGCACAAATTCGTAGAAGAGAGCCGACACCTCTTCCGAAATGAAGCTGCTCTCATTGATGTCATCTCGGCGAGACTGAAAGGAGACGCCGCCACATGGTATGTGGGACTGCACAATGACCGCGGTCCGGAACTTTTGAATTTGCGAGCATTCATGTGGGCGCTGCGGGCTCGGTTTGAGGATGTCAACGCGAGCCAAAGGGCCAAAGCATTTCTCCGCACCTATCGTCAGAACAAGAAGTCGGTTCGCGAATACACACTGGAATTCCACAAGCAGGCAGCAAAGCTCCGAGACTACCCCGATCACATTTTGGCTGAAATGTATCGATTGGGACTCAACGCGGACATCCGAGAAACGGTTTTGAAGACTGTTAATCCTATCTCCCTGATGGCTTGGACCCAGGAAGCTGAAAATGCAGAGGATCGGCTAAACACCATCAAGCTCGACCTGGCTGCTACGACCAACAGACCCGTCACTGCCAGCGCCTCCAGACCCAAGACTCAACGCCTGTCGGAATCGGCACGAGACCTGCGCATGAAGATGGGGCTCTGTCTGAAGTGCGGGGAGAAGGGGCATTTCGCCGTGGATTGTGGCAGCCGTCAAGCTAAAGACAAGCCGCCTACTCCGAAGCCTAAGACGCCACTACCGGGGAAGACGGGGATGGCCAAACCACGATTCTCCAAAGCTCTTCAGGCGGCCCAAGGTCCGGAAGGAACCGAGCCGCTTGCTGCCGAGTCAGAAGAGGACGTGGAGGTTGAACCGGCGGAAAACGACAACGGCCTGTTGTGAGAGGCGCAAAACGACACGGCCATTCCAGCACTGCGCCCAAGGTGGTGAGAGAAACCCCTTCCCTGTTTTTCGTGACTGTTTCTTTAATGAATCCGCTCCTGGGTACCCACGTCAGGGTGAGAGCGTTGATTGATTCTGGGTGTGGGAGGGATCTCATCAGCCCTAGAGTGTTATTGACACTGGAAGCGGGGATAACCCCCTTGAAATCTCCCATCATTTTTACCCAAATGGATGGGGCGCCCATGGAACCTTGTACGCATGAGACTATGGCTTTGCGGTTGGGGGCTGGCGATCATTGGGAATCCAGGACCTTCATTGTTACCCCTAAGTCGCAGTTTGATTTGGTACTGGGGAGTCCCTGGCTATTTACCCATGACCCTTACATCTTGTGGGAAGAAGGGGTTGTCAAATTCGTGTCGCCAAAATGTGTAGATCACTGCTGGTTGGATTCGTGGGGGGACCGGCCTGCCGCGCAGTTCCCCTGCGGCACTTTGAAGCCGGAAGAGTTAGCGTCTTTGCCTCGAGAGTATAGAGACTTGGCGAAAGTTTTTGGCGAAGAAGAAGCTAACGAACTGCCCCCCCATCGCTCTACTGACTGTGCTATTGAACTCTTGCCTGATTGTAAATTGCCTAAAGGTAAAATCTATGCGATGGGGCCGGCTGAGAAAGTTGAACTGCGGAATTTTATTGATAAAAACTTGGCCCGCGGTTTCATTCGCCCGGCTTCCTCCCCTTTCGCCGCGCCGGTACTCTTCCGAAAGAAGAAAGACGGGGGGCTCAGATTGTGCACGGATTATAGGGGTTTGAACGCTGTTTCTTTGTCCAATGCCTACCCCCTCCCCCTTATCAAGGACTTGGTAGCAGAGGCCACCAAAGGCAAAATCTTCTCGAAACTTGACCTACGGGATGCATATTTCCGAGTGCGCATTAGGGAGGGGGACGAAAGTAAGACTGCGTTTAATACCCCCTTGGGGCAGTTTGAATACCTCGTTATGCCCTTCGGGCTTCAAGGGGCTCCGGGGGTCTTCATGAACTTAATCAATGAGGTCCTACATGAATTTTTGTTCAAAGGGGTGGTTCTTTACCTTGATGATGTGTTGCTGTATTCCCAGGACCTACCGTCGCATATTAAATTGGTGCGCCAGGTCCTTAAGAGGCTTTATGAGCACAACCTGTTCGCCAAACTGTCTAAATGTGAATTCCACAAGCCCTGCATTGACTTTTTGGGTTATCGCATCTCCGGGGGGAAGGTGGAAATGGACCCTGCTAAAATACAGGCTGTGCTTGAATGGGAACCCCCCAGAACCCGCAAACAATTGCAAATGTTCCTCGGATTCGCCAATTTTTACAGAAATTTCATCCAAAATTTCGCTCAAATTGCCCTTCCTCTAACCGATTTGTTAAAAACCAAGGGAAAGGGGTTTGATGCTACCAAACCAGGCGCCCCACTTAAATGGTCCCCTGCTTGCGCGGAGGCTTTTGAGAAACTTAAACGTATGTTCACGTCTGAGCCCGTGCTGGCGCGCCCTGATGAAACTAAAAAATTCATTGTCCAGACTGATGCCTCGGATGTGGCAATGGGAGCCGCTATTTTGCAAGAAGGGGA
>NW_015168129.1:34168-39894 GCF_001447785.1 Gekko japonicus | reverse complement strand
AGCGTTGCCGGACTGTGTCCGTAGCCCAGAAGGTCTGATTTATTCTGGGGACAAACTGTATGTGCCTATTTCAATGAGGAGGGAAGTGATGGATTCTGCTCATGGTTCCAGACTGGCAGGACATTGGAGTTTTGTTAAATCACTGCAACTCATCCGCAGACAGTTTTGGTGGCCACACATGCGCAAAGACCTATTGACTTTTGTTCGATCCTGTCAGACCTGTGCCTTAACTAAACCCAGGGGGGGCAAGCCTCCCGGTCTTCTGCAACCACTCCCTACTCCATCGAGGCCTTGGGAAGTGGTGTCCATGGACTTTATTACTGACCTCCCTGCGAGCAAAGGGAACACTGTTATTTGGGTGGTTGTTGATTTATTTTCTAAGCAGGCTCATTTTGTGCCTTTTCCTTCCTTGCCTACAGCTCAGAGGTTGGCGAAATCGTTTATGTCTCACGTGGTGAAAATTCATCAATTACCTGCTAAATTAATTTCTGACAGGGGGACCCAATTTGTTTCTAAGTTTTGGAGGGAACTTCTTTCCATTTTAGGGGTGGAACAAGGGCTCAGCAGCGCGTATCATCCTGAGACTGACGGACAAACAGAACGAGTTAATCAGACCCTGGAGCAATATCTTCGTTGTTTTACTAATTATCAACAAAATGATTGGTGTGAATTGTTGCCTCTTGCTGAATATTGTTATAACAATACTGTCCATAGCTCCACGGGCATGTCTCCTTATAAAGCTGTTTCTGGTTACGACAGCCCCCCCTCCCTTTCCTGGAGGGGATGGGCCAACGTCCTGTGGGGGATGCTGATACATGGTGTATGTCCTTGCAAAATGCATGGCCTCTGCTATGCCAAACGCTTGACGCAGCCAAGGCTGCTTACAAGACCCAGGCAGACAAGGGTAGGGTGGTGGGGTTTGATCTGAAACCTGGGGATCTTGTGTATGTCTCGACCAAGAACATTAAGATGCTGCGACCTAGCAGGAAATTGGGGTGGAAGTTCATTGGTCCATTCAAAGTGCGTAAAGTCATAAATAATGTGGCGGTTGATGTTGTTTTGCCTAAGAATTTACGTGCTCTGCATTCTGTTTTTCACATGAGCCTGTTGAAGAAGGATCCTGGCCCGTCTCCCTGGAGACCAGCAGTTACTCCTCCTCCACCTGTCATTTTGGAAGGGGATGAACATTTTGAGATCGCTGATATCCTTGATTGTAAATTGAAACGTGGTAAACTCTGGTACCTTATCGAATGGGTTGATTTCGGTCCCCAGCACCGCGAATGGGTGGAAGAAGGGGATATTCGGGCCCCTTACCTGATCCGTAGTTTCCACAAGAGGTTCCCGGACAAACCGGGAGGTCTCCCGCCCAGCCCGGGAGATCTCCCGCCCGGCCCGGGAGGTGTGTTTTAAGTGTATTTTAAGGGGGGCAGTATGTCAGCAAGCTGCCATTCTGTTTTCTGTGACCTCTGTGTACATATCCTTACCCTGTTGCACCCGGCTTGTTTATACTATCCTGCTTCTGTGCTGGAATGCCTAAGATAACTACTGGTGGATGTGTGGGGGAGAAGATGCTGTAATGCTTGCCTATTGCTATCTCATGAGAACTGCACCTGTGTTTTGTCTGATGTTCTGCCTGGTTCCCATGGACTGGGCGCGCAACCGTTTCATTAGCCCGCCAGCGGGAATATTATTCATTGGATATGTATCTGTTTGAATTTCCTTTATTATGCTCGCCCTAACTGTGTATCCCCAGTTCTAACAAAGAACGTGTTTGAGTATGTCTTCAACGCTTTGAAATAAATTTTGCTTTTCTTGAAAACGTGGATTTATTCTCGATGCTTGGGGATCCAACAGGGAGGGACCTCAGCATGGTGCAATGAATTAAACTTTGTTGTCCTAAAGGTGCCACTAGACTCAAACTTTGCTCTGCTGCTTCAGACCAACATGGTGACCCATTTGAATTCAACTAAGTACTAAGTCCCAGACAGCTTCTTGCAGCCAGGTTCCTGTGATCCATCTTGGCCCAATCCAGCCAGCCAGCCAGCCAGTGCCTTCCTCCCCAATGGGCAAAGTACAGGATGGGACACTATGCCTGAAACAGAAGGTACACCTCAACTGCCTGGGAGCTGAATGCAGCAAACAAACTATCTCTACATTGTATACTGCATCTCCTCATATTTTCAAGACAACCAAAAACCTGCATTCCAGAGACAGGTTACCTGTGTTCTGTTCTTACCTAGAACAGTATGGATTCCGCTTCTACGAATTACCTCGATTATTCCTGTAGGAAGAGGCTTCTTCACTTTGATTAGGGGAGATCCGGCCAGAATCAAACATTCTTTAACAAATGGATCAATAACCAGCTCCCTAAAAAGTGAAAGAGAATCAGGTGATTTAGTTGATGTCATAAACCATAAGCTTAGGTGAGAAGGCAGCTTAAAATATAAAGAAATACAATTCTGGCAGGAGAGAAATCTGTCCCCTGTTTCTCTAAGCAGAAGCATTCATTTTAAAGACTCCTGACTTTTCTTTGAAAACATAATCCATTATGCTCTCTTTTTAGAAAAGTGTATCTGGGCAGGACATAAAGCACACACAAAGACAAATATAACTGTAAAGTGGAAGCCAGTGTAGTTTCCTTATAGAAGGCATGTCTAATATTTAATTGCCATATTATAGAGGCTCCTGTGAAAAACCGGTTGCTTACTTGTAACTGATGATCCTCGAGTGGTCATCTGTGCATTCACACCCATGGGATCTAGTGCGCATGCGCTGGATCGATCGGCATTGTAGCAAGCTCTTTAACGGATTTTCGCGCCCAGTCCCCCGGGCATGCGCAGGAACCCCACCGCGCATGCCCAGAGGGGAGGGCGCGGACATCCCGCCAGTTCCTTCGAACCACCGCAAATCAACCTCTATTGAAAATGTAGAAGCTGACAGCAGCGGGGAAGGGGGGCGGGTGGTGTGAATGCACAGATGACCACTCGAAGATCATCAGTTACAGGTGTTTATCTTCCACGTGGTCTCTGTGCTTCACACCCATGGGAGATTAGCGAGCAGTGGCCTACCTGGAGGAGGGTGCTGGCAGGTCCTTACTGCGTAGCCGAGGATAGAATGTGACGTCCCATGTTGGTATTAGAGTTCTTACGCACGTCCAGGGCGTAATGCCTCATGAAGGTGTTAGGCGTGGCCCAGGTAGCAGCCTTGCAGATGTCCGTCAGGGGCACTCCTTGGAGGAAGCCAGTGGAAGCCGCAACAGCCCGGGTTGAATGGGTCTTGATGGGGCCAGGCAACGGCTGCTTTGCAATCAAGTAGCAGAGGTGGATGAGACCCGCAATCCACTTTGAGAGGCGTTGAGCCGTGATGCGAGTCCCCAGCCTTGCTGGTGCGTAAAGGACTAGAGGAAGATCCCAGGGAGCGACAGGAGTCTTGACAGGAGGGTAGAGGTGTAACAAATCTTTTAAAAAATGTTTCAAAAGCGGATGTGAAAACATGGTGCATCCGTCAACTTGAATATGGTAGGCCGAAATTGCGGCCAAATAAACTTTTAACTATAAATGGGAAAGTCCCGAGTCAACTAGGGACAGGAGGAATTGGAAAACTTTCTCGAGGCCTGCAGAGGAGGCTCGAGGGGCCTCATCACCTAGGGAAGAACAGAATCGTTGCCATTTATAATGGTAGGACCTTTGCGTAGCAGGTTTCCTGGCCTTCAATAGAACATTGGCTACGTGGGTCGAAAAACCTTTGACGGTATTCTCCACGCTGTCAATTTCAAGTGTGGTACATCATGATGTAGGAGAGGGGAGTCCGACAAGAAGAGGAGGTCCTGTACCGGAGGGAATTGATGGTACATTCCCCTTGACAACTCGAGGACTGTGGAGAACCATGGTTGTCTCAGCCACCATGGTGTTATCAACAAGCAGTCCGCTCCGTCTCGGATGATCTTGCGTACCTCTCTCAGAAGTAGGGGTAAAGGAGGGAAAAGGTACAGAAGGCCTGAGGACCAGGGAAGAAGGAGACCGTCTCCGAGCAATTGTGAGTTCCTGCTGCCTCGACTGCAGAACAGGGGACATATTTTGTTGGCTCTGGTGGTGAAAACATCGACTGGGGGAGATCCCCACCTGCGGAAGAGTGGAAAAAGATAGAACGGGTTCATCTCCCACTCGTGAAGACTGAGCCTTGCTCAACTTAAATGATCTGCCTGCACATTCAGGTGACCTGGGATGTGTGTGGCTACCAAAAAAATGTCGTGAGCGATGCAAAAGTCCCATAACTGAATGGCGAGGTTGCAGAGACGTGGGGAGACCGTGCCTATATTGTTTGTTTATATAACTGAGTGCAGTGGTATTGTCCGTGAGGACCGTAATACATTTCCCTTTGATTATTGGTAGGAAACTCGTGACCACGAACTGAATTGCGAGCAGTTCCAGGAAGTTTATGTGTCAACCTTGCTCGTGGGTGTTCCACTTCCTCCCGACGCACAGACCCATCATGTGTGCACCCCATCCCGACAGGGAAGCATCTGTGGTCAAGGTGATTTGGGGTGACGGAGGGTGGGAGGGTGCTCCCTGGAAGATATTGGAAGGGACCGTCCACCAAAGTAACGAGTCTCGTATGTTGGGGGGGGGGATAGGACGACAGTGTGAGCGTTGTTCGCTGGGTTGTAATTCTGGATGAACCACAGTTGTAAACGACGCATCTTCAGTTTAGCAAAGACGAGAACCGATGTAGTTGCAGCCTTTGGATTTGGAAGGCAGTGACAGAAAGGTGGGTACAGACGACGGTGGCTAAGGAAATGATGTCTGCTGCTCTGTCTTAAGGCAGGTAAGCCATGCATGTCGTGGAGTCTAGTGTAGCGCCGATGTACTTTATTCTTTGGACTGGACTCAATTGAGACTTTTCTCGATTGACTTGTAGGGCCAGATCTTTTAGTAGTGCCAGTGTCTCAGTGATGTTTGAGACCAGGGCGTTCTGGGAAGGCGCTACCAAAAGCCAATGGTCGATAGAGGGGTAAATGGAGATACCCCGGAGACGAAGGAAAGCCGCAACCACAATCATAGTCTTTTTGAAGACTCTTGGGGCGCTGGACAGGCCGAATGGCAGGGCTGCATACTGGTAATGCTGTTGACCAATCACGAAGCATAGGTAGTGGCGGTGGGAGGGGTGGATGGTGAGGTGGAAGTATGCGTCTTGGAGGTCGAGGGTGACCATCCTGACGTGTTTCCGTAGGAGTGGCATAATCTGCTGTAAGGACACCATGTGGAAGTGATGGTAGGTTACAAAACAGTTCAGTGCCCTTAGACCTAAAATGGGTCGAACGCCTCCATCTCTCTTCAGGACTGTGAAGTATTGGGTATAAAATCCCGTCCCGTGGAGTTGTGGTGGTACCTGTTCGATGGCTCCCTTCTGCAGAAGGACGGACACCTCTTCCAGGAGAGGTGGGGATGGGGGTGTGGAGACGACGACAGGAGTAATGGAGTTCTGGTGGAATTGGTGTCGTGCAATGCGTGTGGACTACCACACCTCAGTCACGTTTGCACTCTCAGCAGTCTTTCACTCACCAGAGGCTTCCAATAGTAAACCACACTTACTCAGTCCAGTGGTAACTATATACAGGAATTTATTTACAGTATTTACAGCTCTCCAACAAAGTGCTTCGCTAGACTCCATCCACCATCAAGGGGAAATATACAGTGGTACATTGCTACTTATATACACATGACCAG
>NW_015168129.1:31378-31567 GCF_001447785.1 Gekko japonicus | reverse complement strand
ATAATGGATGCATTGACGGGCCCCCAGGAAGAACTTGGGATTACATCAGAAACGCCGTCGCCACTGGATATGTATGCTGAGAATACCAGCTCGAGTCATGGGGATACCATCTTGGATCTAGGACACAAGTAACTGGATAGAGCACTTTAGTCTTAGTTTTGATGTTTTATTATATTTTTATATGTTTTT
>NW_015168129.1:6380-31223 GCF_001447785.1 Gekko japonicus | reverse complement strand
CAGGCAAATTCTTTGAAACCAATGTTCCCTCAGTAAGAACATTACAACATGTTTTCCTTCTTCCGTCTTCGATATATCTTCTTTCTTCAATTATCTTTTAGTTTTTATAAGTCCGGATCTGTCCATTCATGATATAAACCAAATTCCTTTTTTCCTGGGACTTTTTTTATATAAAGTTAGGGTAGCGAGCCCTTTACTCAAAAAACAAACAAACACGCTTTTCGATCAGTTTGCCAGTCCAGCCACAAAGAACTAAACTTAGAGTCTCTATGATCAACGTACTGTCCCTTTAAAAGTGTAGCTGTTTTTAGTACAGATCCAGATCACTTCTCACTTTAGCCATTTTGCCAGTCCAGCCACAAAGAACTAAACTTAGAGTCTCTATGATCAACGTACTGTCCCTTTAAAAGTGTAGCTGTTTTTAGTACAGATCCAGATCACTTCTCACTTTAGCCATCAGAGGGCCCACGATTCACTTTAAAGACAGAGTCTATGGTTAGGTCACAACCTAACTTTCCACTGTCCTCCTTTCTGAAGAAAGCATTGGTCCCGCCTCCCTCTTCGCCTCTCGTCGCCATCTTTTGGGGATGTTCACATCAGCTGAGAAAGAATGCCAAAGTCTCTAAGGTCTGTTTAAACACTTCACTTTCTTTTAGAAAAACTCTCCGCTACAGTCCATCGCCACAGTTTGATCAGTCCCTCCCTCCTTGCTTTCGCATTTGCTTAAAACGTCGGGAGATAGGGCGTCCCCTCCCCCCCCTCCGTTTATACGCTTGTAGTGGAGGAACTTCACTTCTAGGCTTTAGTGTCTCGTTTTCACGACAAACAACTACTCAACACTTTACGACGGCCCCTGGGATCACGCCAGGCAGAGAAAATCGCTAAACCTCCAAATGCTTGTTCCGGTGGTCGCTTCTAATCCAATACTGGGAATCAGGGCAGGACCTTCAGGGCAGAGAGTAGCCCCCCTGTACCGGCTACCGGCCGGAGGTAGGGCTCTCCAAAGCCCCTGGCTAGAAGCCCATAGGCACAATCACGCTCCCTCCTAATCCCTGATTCATGGCACACGTCTCACGGAGGACCCCAGAGATGCCGCCATTGTTCAAAGCGCCCAAACCGGAAGTTCTTTTTAAAGTTATTTGAAAGAACAACGGAAAAAAGGAATAAACTGAGGGGAAAATCCAAAGAGCCGTGAGGAAAAAAGCCAAAACACGCGAGCCGATCAGACCGACGAAGAAAGAGATCTTTCCAACGCGGCGGTAAGAAAGAAACTGTCGGAAAATGTCCGCGCCCTCCCCTCTGGGCATGCGCGGTGGGGTTCCTGTGCATGCCCAAGGTCTGGGCGCGAAAATCCGTTAAAGAGCTTGCTACAATGTCGATCGATCCAGCGCATGCGCACTAGATCCCATGGGTGTGAATGCACAGAGACCACGTCGAAGATCGTCTGATTTGAAGAGACATTTAAAAACAAGAGCCCAAGAGTTCTCATAATAACCCTCTCCTGCAATAAAAATCTGGCTTGATTTTACACAGTCCAAAAGGGGGCACCCGTTCCTCGACAGAAGGGAAAGTGCTCTGCAGAAATGTGAAAAGCAGTTGGAGGAATCACGAAACTGGTCAAGAGCAACTTAGAGGAGTCCAGCAAGGTATTAGCAAACATCTGTTATTTATATTTATTTTATTTATTTATTTAAAATATTTATTAGCTGCCTTTCTTCCTTAAGGAGCTCAAGCTGTCTTATAATACAGCCAAAATACATAACTGGTGGTGACTTCATCAAATGACGTTTTGTGACAGGGAGAAGTGAAGAGGGACTCACCATGCTGTGGGCCTCATCATCGGCTGGATCTGCAACATCAGAAGCAGGATGGCAGAGATGGGTGTGCCCTCTTGCCTCATACACCTCAGGGCATTCTCAAGACTAAGGCTACTTTCTTTAATTCTGCCCAACAATGCAATGGCTTCCTCTTCCTGAAAAGAAAGAAAAGAAAGCATCACGTCTGCACATATTGACCGATTCCCCACAAGCAGCTGTGCCGCCCTCACTCTTCTGGTTTCCCCACTTGCATTGGTCAATTTCACACTATTTGCTGTGAGGCCACATTTTGACCTGCATCTCCCCTCTATTTCCCCCACATCTTCTCAATCCCAAAAAACAAGGATCGAGAAGACGCGGGGGAAATTGGGGGTAGCTGCGGGTCAAAATGTGGCCGTGCAGCGAATAGTGTGAAATTGACCAATGCAAGCGGGGGAAACAGAACAGTGAGGGCGGCACAGCTGCTTGTGAGAAATTGGTCATTCTCTCTGGAGATTCATTCCAGTGGAGCTGGCAATGCCAGAAAGGTCTTTTTTAGAAGCCCATAGCTCTGAAAGGGTGACGCAGACCCCTTTAGGGAGTCAGAGGCAGGGCCCAGGGCCCAGAAAAACCCCTCCCCCAGGCGGATTTGTGTCTTCTGTGCTCTCTTTCGCACTCTAGCTGTGGTTGCTGAGGGGCAGAGATTCATGCTCTGCTTTAAACCATGCTGTGATCCTACAGAGTCCCACTTCCTCCCTTTCTTTTATGCTTATCTGAAGGAATTGTGTGACAATTCTGGGACAGTGTACAGTTTTAGGAAGACAGTTTCAGAGGGTGGCTGTCCTGGTCTACAGCAGAACACCTGGATTCTAGTCCAGTAGCACCTTAGAAACCAACAAGGTGTTTGGGGGTATGAGCTTTCATAAGCTGCCAGATCAGACCAGGGAGGGTCCATCCAGTCCAGCATCCTGTCTCACACTGTGGCCAACCAGCTCCTCTGGATGGCCCACAACAGGGCATAGAGGCCGAGGCCTTCCCGAGGTTGCCTCCTGGCTCTGGGATTCAGAGGATTAGTGCCCCCGAATGCGGAGGTTCCCCTCAGTCACCGTGGCTAGCAGCCACTGATAGACCTCTGCTCCATGAATCTGCCTTTTAAAGCTGTCTATGCCTGTGGCCATCACTACATTTTCTGGCAGATAATTCCACAGTTTAACTATTTGATGTATAAAGAACTACGGTATTTTCTTTTGTACATCCTGAAATCTATTTCGAGAGTCAAAGCTTCCTTTTATCACATTTCTGGCTCTATACTAAAGCACTTTAATGGAACATCAGGATATTGACATAGATCCTGAGAAGACACTGTGGGTTGTAATAGAATCTCTTTTGTCTGCCTGACCCGGAGACCTGCAATGAGTGATAACCATCGGCAGAAGCGTCAGTTCTGTTGTAAAATAGTCAAAAAGTGTTTAATACTTAGACTATTAATGGATCTTGCTCTATTGGAAAGAAGAGATTTCTTTGCTTTAAAAAAACCTTTATTTCTAAGGGTAAAGGGTTCACGGGATTACTACAAATTAACATAACACTAACAGCTACATTTCTAAGCTGCCTATAGTCAAACCTAGCACACAGATAATGGGGAATCTCTCCTTCTTCTTGACGCCTAGAAAGGAAGTCACCTGAAACAAATGACCAATCTGTATCACAGTAGAAGCTACTTTTCCCGGGCTAATTCCCCATTGGCTTAGTGCCAGGTATCCCTTCCAGGTCAGTCTAAACAAGAGCAATTCTAGGAATACAAGTTAACCCTATAATGACTGAATCATCAGACCTTGTAAACACATACATTTCCAACAAGTTCAGTGTCAGGCTGGGTTGGGTTATAATTACTTTTTAAATCCTTTTTTCATAGTTACAGTCAGGAAATCAAACCCCTACATACATGCAGATAGGAGCAGTTTAGCATATCAAGCAGAATGCAGCCAAGAGACCAGATGTCCGATTTGCCACTGAAGAAAAACCTGAGTGCTTCTGGTGCCATCCAGGACTTGTGGTCAGGAGCTGTGGGAACAAAGGACAGAAGTGAAATGTTTCTGATACAGAAGTCGACATGAAGGTAACAAATGTTCTGTGGAAAGGAGAAGCAAGTCTGAGTGGCACAGGCCCAATGCTTCCCAAACTTTTAACCTTCTGAACTTCTGAGAAGTTGGCATGGAAACTGAAATATACTGGGTTCAAACGTGCTCAGTGATCAGCTCATATTTATTAGTGATTTCAGCAGGACAGAAAAGAAAGACTGAAAGCCCCTGGCCCCCCCCCCACACCCAACTCCCAACGATAGGCTATTTACAAGTCCTTATCTGTTAAGTGGTTGAAAAAGTACCCCCCCCCCCCCCCACACCCAACTCCCAACGATAGGCTATTTACAAGTCCTTATCTGTTAAGTGGTTAAGGCTCAAGTGGTTAAGACGCTGAACTGCAGGCTGTGGTCGATAGTTCAGCAGTTCGAGACCCGGGTGCCGCATGACGGAGTGAGCTCCCGTCTCTAGTTCCAGCTCCTGCCAACCTAGCAGTTCGAAAGCAAGAAATTGCAAGTAGATAAATAGGTACCACTTCGGTGGGAAGGTAACAGCGTTCCGTGCGCCTTGGTGTTTAGTCATGCCGGCCACATGACCACGGAAATGTCTTCGGACAGCGCCGGCTCTTCGGCTTTGAAACGGAGATGAGCCCCGCAACCCTAGAGTCGGATTCGACTGGCTTTCGAGCAAAGGAACCTTTACCTTTTTATCTGTCCATTAGTCTACTCTAGGATCCTTGCTTCCCTACTGGTGTCTTCTAGGATCCTAGCCAGCTATTGTTATGGATCTTTAGCTGGCCTGACTAACCCAATAAATTACAGAAACCCTTATGAATTGCAGAAGATGCTGGGGCATGTTACAGGGCATACACTCACTTTAACTAGGGCACTGACCGGTCCTATTGGGCCTTCAAGCTGGCCATTTTGGTGCAGTACATCTGTTGCATCATCTTGACACTGAGTTCCCCTCCCCACATAAACTTTCCATAGAACCCTGGGATTTCCTGAAACACTCTCTGCAACTCACTGTATGTGTAAAGTGCTGTTCCAAAGTTCCCTCCTCTCTTTTTTTTACTTCTAGGTTATATTTATTCATTTATTTACTTCCTTTATTCCCTCCTTTCTCCCTGGTGGGGACCCAAAGCAGCTTCCATTATTCTCTTCTCCTCCATTTTACCCTCAAAACAAGCCTGTGAGGTAGGTTACGCTGAAAGTGCATGACTGGCCCAAGATCACCCAGCGAGCTTCCATGGCAAAGTAGGGATTTGAATCGGGCTCTCCTTGGTCCTAGTGCAATGCTCTAAACCATTACATCAACAGCAGAGAGAGATCCCGTTCTCAAAGAGAGCATTCTCTCTTTAAGAACATAAGAGAAGCCAATGGCCCATCCAGTCCAACACTCCATGTCACACAGTGGCCAAAGATACCAGGTGCCATCAGGAGGTCCACCAGTGGGACCAGGACACTAGAAGCCCTCTAACTCCCCCCCCCCAAGCACCAAGAATACAGAGCATCACTTGCCCCAGCCTGAGAGTTCCTATCTTTGAACTAGTTCCTATCTTTGAACCTTGTTCATCCCCCCCCCCCCCAATGGTTGTAAGCAAGGGTCAAAAACAGCTGAACCAATAAAAAAGAGTAAGAGTCCAATCGTGAATTATCTGCAGTCCAGTAGTGAATTATCTGCATGGAAAACCTAATCTTTCTGCCAACTCCTTCATCCTGAATGGTGGGAAATGCCTGGCACTAATTGAAAGCAGAAGGATGTGAAGATGTGCTTTGGATGTCGGTTCTTGTCTACGGGAGCCACTAAACTAATCCCAGGTAGAATTCGAGAAAACCCCCAGCAACAATGAAACCATTAATGCCTTGAGAACAATTTTTTACATCCGGTTACCTAAATTATGAGCTGTATCCGGGCACTTTTACCTTTTTTCTTGTTTATTCAGGTAAAATAAACATGGTGTAAAGTGATTTTTGAGGGTTTTTTAAACTCTTGTAGCTAAATTTCTTTTTAAAAGGGCTACTGATTGGGGGAGGGGGGACCTTGCTACCTTCTTCCACTCTTGTCTTCCATTTCATCTCATCAGTCATAAGGGTTTCAGAGCTGAAATCACAAAGCATGAAGGAGGCCTCGCCATCTAGAAGGATGTTGGACGGTTTGAGGTTTCTGCAACACATCAGAATGTTTTCATCAACAAAAAGACTGCCCTGTACAAAGGTGAGCCCTTTCCTCATGACTGCCTCTGAATGGAGTTTAGTTTTTGCACCACATATTATTGCACAGAAACACTGCAAAAAAAGCAACACGGGTTTTCCTCACCTATGGAAAATGTTTTGCTGATGGAGGTAAACCAAAACATCCACCATCTGTCCAAAGAACATCTGGATCACCTATAGAAAGGGAAAAAAACACACAAAGAGAAAGATCCAATGTGCTTAGGTTACAGGAGGATATCCCTCAGCTGAACATCAAGAGAAACAAGAACAGCCAAGGATTCCCACTATCCACCCTTGCGTCCAGCACATCTTCCGCTCTCCACCACTCCAGTGTCCACCCTTGACCGAAGGTAAACAACAGTATGAGAACCTGACAAGGCCTTAAGGATGTGATTACATAATTTGCTCCGTGTTAATTACCTTCATAGAGCTGAACGGGGATTTATAAGGCTATTTAATACAGGAAAGTCTAACTAGAGCACTCCTGACAAATGGCTATCCAGCCATTGCTTGAAAGCTTCCAGTGATTTTTTCAGTCTCTGCTGAGTGAAAATTGAGTTGGGCAGGGGAATATTGCTTTCCATTCTAGAGCAGCTATACTGAAGTTATCTGCACACAGAAACTACCTGTTTGCTGTTTTGAGAGTCTGTTATTGTGCTTTGCTGTGGAGGGTGTCAGGATCAGCCTGTGACTGTGGGCAGCAGTGCCCAGAACCAGGTAAAACTTAGGGTTTCACAGGGCCTATCTACCTGTTACCTTTTCCCTGGATCTTCTCTGAGTATATTGTGGGCACTGTGGTGGTAAGGTTGCCAGATCTGGGTTGGAAAATACCTGGAGACTTTGGGGGTGGATCCGGAAGAAGGTTTGGGAAGGGGCTTCAGCATGGTGCAAGGCCACAGAGTCCCCCCTCCAAAGCAGTCCTTTTCTCCAGGGGAGCTGATCTCTGTCAGCTGGAGATCGATTGTCAAAACGGGAGATCTCCAGGCCTCACCTGGAGGCTGGCAACCCTATACAGTGGGAACTTAATCTTATTGGTATAGTTAGTCCAGTAACCACGGACTAGTTAGCAGCGTGCATAAAGCTTTTAGCACAGGAGCGCATTCAACCAGGGTAACAAAGCACAGAGTGCCACAGAGTTACACAGGGCCACGTTTTCAGTTTAAAAGAGAAGTACTTGTCTCTTTAAGGAGCTGCGGTGGCTCAAGTGGTTAAGACGCTGAACTACAGGCTGCGGAAGATCGGTAGTTCAGCAGTTCGAGACCCGAGTGTGCCGCATGACGGAGTGAGCTCCTGTCTCTAGTTCCAGCTCCTGCCAACCTAGCAGTTCGAAAGCAAGAAATTGCAAGTAGATAAATAGGTACCACTTCGGTGGGAAGGTAACAGCGTTCCGTGCGCCTTGGTGTCTAGTCATGCCGGCCACATGACCATGGAAACATCTTCGGACAGCGCTGGCTCTTCGGCTTGGAAACGGAGATGAGCACCGCAACCCTAGAGTCGGATTTGACTGGCTTTCGAGCAAGGGAACCTTTACCTTTACTTGTCTCTTTATTTTAAAAGTGCACTCTATATAGGAAAGAGGAGAGATAGGATAGAGTACTACTGGCTTACTGGCTAAGGATGAAAGCAGATGGCAAGAGGGCAATCTGCTTTGTGGTGCCAAGAGAGGACAGTGTGTCGTCCCTCTTGGGGCATGCAGGGAGAAGGGAGGTCTGGGAGCAAGTGAATTGCCTCTCTGGCCATCTGACTCTCTTGCCATGAAGCGGAGGCGGGGGACAGCGCCCAATCCTTCACTTCCAAGAAATCTCAGGTACATGTGGGCCCAATTTGGATCAGTATTGGCTTATGAGGAGAAAAAGGCTTAAGAGCCAAGCTATACATGACCCTCAGGGCGTTTTAAGATCACTTTAAAATGGTGGCAGTCTCCCCATAGCAGACACGAGGATGCCATCACATCCAGTTTGGCCCTTGTAGTGTATTCAAAGCTGCCTTGAATGCATGATAGGTTGTGAAACATCTAACTGAAGTGTAATGTAAAGCTTCGTCCTGTGCTAGGATCCAAATCCATCCAATCGTGTTACTAGCCCAGGAAGCACCTAACCAATCACTTTCAAGCAAGCTCCCTGAGCGGGAACATCCGTGATTGGTCCTTATGTGAACAACCTTATTGGTTGGTATTTGTACAGTGGGTGTGGCTACATTAGCCGGGAATGTTTAAAAGTAGGACAGCTGCAATGTAAAGGCTGTTCTGGCTATCAGATGTTGACCCGTGTTGGAGTTGTGTTGGAGTTGTGGAATAAAGCTGAATCTTTGCTGAATCACTCTCCGACTACTTTGTTAAGCGAGCGACTTAACAGCCCTAAGCCTCTCCACACGCATGTTTTTTTTGCTTGACCTGAAACAGCTCCAGGAAGACACGGCCAATTTGATTGGGGATGTGGCACTGGGATGAAAGCTATTCCTTCCTCCTCCCACACTGCTTTTCCAATTTAAACTATACTCCTTAAATGGCTATTTGTTCTGTGGAAACAAAAGTACAGATGTATATACAGGTTAAGTTTAAACAAACAATCTGGAGAGCAGTCACTCATTTCCTTTCCTTAGATATTCATCTGTGCTTGTCAATTTAAAAAAAAACCATCCACTTCCGTGTATTTTTTTTCTTCCCTTTCTCTTTTATTCTTGATCAAATCTGATTAAATAGTAGTAAGAGTTTCTTGTTTGTGGTATGCAAGGTGTTCCAAATCCTGTCAATGTGTGTACTACATCAATAATTATTGCTATCTTTATTAAATATGTCCTACTCTGAATGTACTTTTTGGCAGCATGCAGAGGAAAGTGGCTCCAAAGTAACAGTTGCCTTACCATTTGCTTTCTGCAAACAAACAAACAAACAAAAAACCCAGGCCAATCCCCCCCCCCCGGGCCAAGAAATCTCAAACATTTTGCCTTTGGGGTAGTTTTTCTACTCCACACCCATTTAACATATGGGGTAAAAAATGCCCCAGGAGTTCATGAAGAAAACTGGTCCAGGGAACCATTTTTAAGGACTCTGGAGAGATACAGCCCTGCCTGGCAGCCTGCTGAAGACCCTTCCTGACAATGTGCAGAATACCTATCTCACCACAGAGAGATTGGGCAGAAAAATATCCCAAGTATCAAAAACATTAGGAATTATTAATTTTAGTTGTTAATTAATGTTTTCCTTTAGAATTCATGAAATTTTACATTAGTTGTTCAATATCTTAGGTTCTAGCCATTGCTTTCATTGTTCTAAATAAAAAAAAATAGCCTTGTAAAGAACGACAGTGGTGTGAGTGGTTCAATATGCAAAAAGGGAGAGGTAGAATCTATGCAAAACAAACATTCTGCCTCATGTCAAAGTGTGTTTTCAAGCTCTGGGTGTTTAATCACTGTGCAACCCAATGATTTCTACCGCCACAGCCTTATAGGATTTTTATCTACCCTAAGAAATGTTGGAATTTGGCTTGGGAGAGAAATGTACCCCAATGCAACATGTGTAAATTTTTTACAATGCTGTTTTAATGTAATCTATATTTTTTACCCAGTCCTGAATTTTTTCACACTTCTGCCTTTTTGACTTGATCAGAGCCCAAAGATCCCCTTGATATGAGTGATGCATCACCAGACAAAGGAAGAGGGACGAAATCTGCAGCAAAATGAAAATCAAAACCATCACATCGCTTACCCCATCTAATTCAAGGAAAAAATTAGTTTGAGCATTTCCAAATGTAACTAACCATTGAACTCCATTTAAGTTACTGCATCTAATTTTGTAGGACTGGGCTGTAAAGGGGGGGGGATGAAAAAAGGTTGCTTACCAGTAACTGGTGATCTTCGAGTGGTCATCTGTGCATTGAAACCCATGGGATCTAGTGCGCACGCGCTGGATCGATTGGTGCTGTAGCAAGCTCTTTTAATAGATTTTCGCGCCCAGTCCCTTGGGGATGCGCAGGAACCCCACCACGCATACCCAGAGGGGTGGGTGTGGACATCCCGCCAGTTCCTACAAACCGCTGCAAATCAACCCCTATTAAAAATGTAGAAGCTGACAGCAGCAGGGAAGGAGGGCGGGTGGTGTGAATGCACAGATGACCACTCGAAGATCACCAGTTTCACGTCCAAGGTGTGGAGTAGTTTGTCTTCCGCTGATGTTGGATTTGGGAAGAAATCAGGGAGGAAGACCTCCGCCTGCAGGTTGAACTCTGACACCACCTTCGGCAGGAAGGATACGTCTGGGACGAGGCGGACTCCGTCTGGCAAAAACAACAGGTAAGGTGTATCGTGCTGGAAAGCCAATATTTCTCCCACGCGTCTAGCCAAGGTGACAGCAATTAAAAAGGCCGTTTTCCACGCTAGAAGTTTGAGGTTGCATGTTGCGAGCGGCTCAAAGGGCTTCCTCGTGAGCTGGCGGAGAACTAGAGGAAGGTCCCAGAGAGCGACTGGAGTCTTGACAGGAGGGTAGAGATGCAATAAACCTTTTAAAAAACATTTTGAAATTGGATGTGAAAACAAAGTACATCCGTCAACTGGAACATGGTAGGCCGAAAGAGCAGCCAAATAAACTTTCAACAATGAATGGGAAAGTCCCGAGTCAGCTAGGGAGAGGAGGAATTGGGAAACTCGTTTGAGCCCCACTGAGGCCGCTCAAGGGGTGTCATCACCTAGGGAAGAACAGAACCTTCGCCATTTATAATTGCACGACCTCCGCGTAGTAGGTTTCCTGGAATTCAACAGGACATTCGATCCGCGGGTGGAGAAGCCGGTGATGTTATTCTCCATGCCGTCAGTTTCAGTTGTGGTATGTCATGATGTAAGAGAGGGGAGGAGGAGAGGAGGAGGAGGTTCTGAGCCGGAGGGAATTGATGGTATATCCCCTGTGATAACTCGAGGACTGTCGAAAACCAAGGTTGTCTCGGCCACCATGGGGTTATTAAAATGCAGTCCGTGGTGTCCTTGAGTATTTTGCGGACCACTCTCAGAAGCAGAGGTAAGGGGGGGAACAGGTAAAGAAGTCCCGTGGACCAAGGGTAAAGGAGACCATCTCCCAGAGATTGTGGGTCACTGCCTCCTCGACTGCAAAACAGAGGACACTTTTTGTTGTTTCTGGTGGCAAAGACATAGACTTGTGGAGCTCCCCACATGTGGAAGAGTGGGAGGAGGTATGTTGGGTTCATCCCCCACTCATGAAGGCTGAGTCCTGCTCGACTTAGATGGTCTGCCTGCACGTTCATGTGTCTGGGAATGTGAGTGGCCACGAGGAAAATGTTGTTGGTGATGCAAAGGTCCCACAATTGGATGGCAAGGTTGCAGAGGCATAGGGAAACAGTGCCTCCCTGTCGACATAAGAGAGCGCTGTGGTGTTGTCTGTGAGGACCGTGACACATTTTCCCTTGATTAAAGGTAGGAAGCTGGTGATAGCGTGTTGTATAGCCAGCAGTTCTAGGAAGTTTATGTGTCACTTCCTCATCTGCGCGTCCCATTTGTCTCCAACAGAAAGGCCCATGGAGTGTGCACCCCATCCTGTCAGGGAAGCATCCGTCGTTATGGTGACTTCAGGTGATGGAGGGTAGAAGGGCGCTCCCTGGAGGATATTCAAAGGGACAGTCCACCAAAGTAATGAGTCCTGTATGCTGGGAAGAGGGGATAGGACAACAGTGTGTGCGTTTTTTGACAGGTCGTAGTTGCGGATAAACCAGAGCTGTAAAGGGCGCATTTTGAGTCTGGCAAAGACAAGAACTGACGTAGTTGCAGGCATCAGGCCCAGTAGCCTCTGAATTTGGAAGGCAGTGACGGAGGGTTGGGTACGGACGACGGTGGCTAAGGAAATGATATCTACTGCCCTGTCGTGGGGCAGGTAAGCCATGCATGTCTTTGAATCCAGTATTGAGTCTCTGTGACATTGGAGACCAGGGCGTCCCTGGGAGGCGCTACCAGAAGCCAATCATCTATAAATGGGTAGATGGAGATACCCTGGAGACGGAGGAAAGCTGCAACCACAATCATAGTCTTTGTGAAGACCCTTGGGAGGCTGGACAGGCCGAATGGAAGGGCTGTATACTGGTAGTGCTGTTGACCAATCGCAATGCATAGGTATTGGCGGTGGAAGGGGTGGATAGTAAGGTGGAAATATGCGTCTTGGAGGTCAAGAGTGGCCATCCAGACATTTCTGCGAAGCAATGGCATGATCTGTTGTAGGGACACCATGCAGAAGCGGTGGTAGGTCACAAAATGATTCAGTTCCCTTAGATCTAATATGGGTCGAACGCCTCCGTCTCTCTTCGGGACTGTGAAGTATCGAGAATAAAATCCCGTCCCTTGGAGGTGTGGTGGTACATGTTCGATGGCTCCCTTTTGCAGAAGGACGGACACCTTCTCGAGGAGAGGTGGGGAAGGGGGCGTGGAGACGCCGCCGGAGGTGTTGGGGTTCTGGTGGAACTGAATTTTGTAGCCTCGGGACAACATGGACAGTACCCATTCGTCTGAGGTGATGTGACGCCAATTTTGAAGAAAAGGTGACAGACGGGTTTGAGCTGACAGGGAAGTCAAAAACCCTGTTTGGAGGGTTTGGACTGTTTGGTGCGGGAAGCTTGTTGTCCAGAACCAAATTTTGGTTTCTGGAAGGCGGGCTTTTGGCCTCCCGAAGACGTTCTTGGTCTCCATCGTGTCTCTGGAGACTGATGAGTTGGGGTACACCTCTGCCAGGACCTCGACCAGGTGCGTGGACAGTATGGTTGTTTTGCAGAGGATAAAACTCCTAGAGCTCGAGAAGCCTTTATGCTTTTATTTAACTCCTGTAGAGTAGAATCCGTAGTGGCACTGAAAAGTCCCAGGCCATCGAAGGGAAGGTCTTCCACATAAGATCTGGTATCTATTGGCAGATTAGTGTTGGGGAGCCAGGAATGTCTCCTGAGAGCTACTGGAGAGGCCATAGTTCTGGAAGACACCTCGAGGACATGCTTAGTAGTGTTGAGCTGTTGTTTTGCCAACACCATGCCTTCTTTTTGTATGACTCTGGCTGCCTGAAGTTTGTCGTCTGGGAGGTGGCTGAGAAGTTCTGAGAACCGTTCCCAGAGAGTATATTGATATCAGTTCATACAGACCAGGTAATTAGTGGCCTTGACTCCTAATGCTCCCGTGGAGCAGAAGCGCCTACCAAAGGCATCTAATTTCTTACCTTCCTCTTGGATTTGGAGGAAGATGTTATCACCATCGAGTTAGGCTGAGGGTGCGAGAAGAGGAATTTGGCATCTGCCTCTTGAACCCTGTACATGTGGTCCAGTCGTCTTGTGGACACAGGGGCAGACGAAGGTTTTAGCCATGGTGTCTTCGCCGCTTGCAGAAGGACTGAAGACATAGGTAATGCCAAGGTGGAGGAGGTATCAAGCTGAACTATATCATAAACCGCGGGAGAACTTCCGGTACGGCGCGACGAGCGGGCGCATTTCGGAGCGCTCCAAAACCCCCGCCACCACTCGGCTTACCTTTGCTGACTCCCGGGAATATGGGGGGCAACGCTCAACCTCCCGAGGGGGGGTTGGGTGGCAAGGGGCTTGATGCGGCCACTCGTGCGTTCGGCAAAGCACGGGTGTTACCGCATTGCCCACCCCCACCAAATCTCTTTTTCTAATCCATTCCATCCAAACAAAACTTAAGCATTAAGAATTTTTTAACTACCTTGTTCTTATATTCTACTTCATAGGTAACATTTTCTTTCACTACCATCATCTTCTAATCTATTCTATTCTTAATAATTATTAAAGCATAATAAATTGTTCTTAACATCCCAATATTTCTCTAAGTATTCTTTAAAGTCTATCCAATCTACAAAGAATTCTTCATCTTTATTATTGAGTTTTCTTGTCAGTTTGTCCATTTCTGCCATAAAAAGCAATTTCCTTATCCATTCCCAAATCTCAGGTATTCGTTCTTGTTTCCAGCACTGAGCATAAGTCATTCTAGCCGTTGTAATCATATACCATAACAATGTTCTTTTTGTCACATGCACTTCTTCCATTTTAAGTCCCAAAAGTAATATTTCTGGTTCTTTTTTAAAGGTACATTTCAAGATTTTTTGCATCTCATTATGGACCTCCATCCAAAAATTCATTGCTTTGTCACAAGGCGGACTTGTGATCTTTACTTGCCTTAGCCTTCTTTTTGACTGGCGTGGAGGCGGACAATTGTGCCCTCGATGTCGGGAGCTTCAGTGTCGGGTGGTCGACATTGGAGGCAGGCCTCGATGCCGAAGCTGTCAATGCAGACGGTCTCTCCTCCATCGCTGAGGCAGGAGGAAGGGCCGATTCAAGCAGCGCTACTTTAAGGCGCGCAGCTCAGTTCTTTCGCGTTTGATTGGAGAAACGAGCACACTGACGACAGGACTCTGGCTGGTGAGACTCTCCGAGGCAAAAAATGCAGAAGGTATGACAGTCGGGAGGAGCAAGTTTGCTCCCGCAACCCTTGCACCTGTTGAAAAAACCCCACTTCTTCTCCATAAAAGATGCGAAGAAGAGGGAACATTGAGGGGGAGGGTAGCCCGAAGGCCTGAGGGAATCGGTAGACTCCCCCCTCAAGAGTAAATAAAAGTTATTTGGTTTTTTTAAAGCTTTTTTGAAGAACAAACTACTAAAAGAGAAAAATAGAGTAAGGAAAAAATTCCTAAGAGCTGTGAGGCGAAAGCTAACAGCGAACCGATCTGACCGACGAAAAAGAAGTCTACTCAACGCGGCGGTAAGAAAGGAACTGGTGGGATGTCCGCGCCCACCCCTCTGGGCATGCGGGGTGGGGTTCCTGCGCATGCCCGAGGGACTGGCCGCGAAAATCCATTAAAAGAGATTGCTACAGCACCGATCGATCCAGCGCGTGCACACTAGATCCCATGGGTGTGAAGCACAGAGACCACGTCAAAGATCCTACTGTTAGATCCTTAAAAAGAAAATTAGTGAAGACAGTTCAGAAGTCTTCTCCAGACATACTCATCTTGTCCATGGAAGGAGTTTTATTTTGTGTTGCTTTTTAATATGGGAGAACATTCAAGCATTCAAATAGGATGAAGTGGTACCGATCCAGCAGTAGGAACGTCATGTCAGTCTGCTGATCACCTCTGCCCACAGTTATGCTTGCATTTGAACCTTGATTTCCAAGGTCTAATACAGAGGTGTCAAACTCATTTTTTACAAGGGCCGGATCTGACATAAATGTTGCTTTGTTGTGCCAGGCCATGTCTGCCGTAAAATGTAATGCCAGGTACCAGAGATGCAAACTTTACAAATGAATCAGGCAAACCCAGTTAACGATATTATTTTTTACTCAAAACACAAACAAAAGCAATTGATTCCTGGGAATGAAAGCAATTGTTTTACGGGGAATCCACAAAAGCCCCCATAAATGTATTTAATCATATGCAAGACTAGTTTCCCCCCCGAATGACACCCCCTAGCCATTTTAACAGCTTCAACCACTCATACACGTCACCTTGTGTGCCTGTGTGCCCCCCCAGCAGCCTCCTGCCTTCCCTCCCTTGCACCAGTCGCTTGCAGGCCAGATAAGAGCCCTGGATGGGGCAGTTCCGGCCCCTGGGCCATATGTTTGACACCCCTGGTCTAATACACTATCGACTGGTGCACACTGATCCACAAATCACCCATGACTATGCTGTTCACCAGTTTGAGATGGATGCTTAAGTCTATGCATGTTTACTTTGAAGTAAGTCCCATTGGGGAGGGGAGGCAGCATGGTATAGCCCAGGGGTGGCCAAACTGTGGCTCAGGAGCCACATTCGGCTCTTTCACACATATTGTGTGGCTCCCGGTAGGGCAGCTGGGGAAGCGAAGGGGAGCCGTGCTTTCCCTCCCTCCCATCAATTTGCTTTCTTTGTTTCTCTCTCTCTCTCTCTTTCTTTCCACCTCTTTCCTTCTTTCTTTTCACCTCTCTCTCTTAGACAAATATCATTAGCAAACAAATAAATATCATTGGACATATATCATTATCAATATCTGTTTTTAGCCCTTTTTTATTTTTGGTAGTCTCATTTAATGTTAATAAAAAGCAAATGTGCATATTTTAAAAATAAAAACGTGTAATATTCATGTCTTGCAGCTCTCAAACATCTGACGTTTATTCTATGTGGCTATTACACTGAGCAAGTTTGGCCACCCCTTCCAAAAAGCCCAATCTCATCAGATCTCAGAAGCTAAGCAGGGTCAGTACTTGGATGGGAGACCACCAAGGAAGACTCTGCAGAGGAAGGCGATGGCCAGCCACCTCTGCTTCTCACTTGCCTTGAAAGCCCCTTGCTGCAGTTGCCATAAGTCATTCCCAAGCAAGTAAAAAAAGTACAAGTTTAATAGATGCCATTTCGTACTTACACTGTTGTCCCAGATTATAAACAATTCTTTGTAGGCACAGATGTTCCGATGCTTCACTTTCAGCAAGACCATTGCCTGTCAGGAAGACAGCAAGTGAGGAAACGGTCTAAAATGCGGGGTAATAAGCATTCAAGCAAAATTGGTGGGTTGATATTAACCCCAGCTTCCAAAGCCTACCTTGTGTTTCCATCCAAACTGTAGCAGCCTGAATCTATGCATATGTTCTTAGTCCCACTGAGTTTAATGGGATTTAGTCCTGTGTAACTGTAAACAGGATTGCATTCTATTTTGTACTTTTGGCAAAGAAACTGGAGACCAGGTGTTTTTTTTTTGTTTTTTTTTAATGAGCCAGATCCATGGTTTGGTTTGTTAACTTATGTATATTGAATGGTGAAAGATCGTCTCTGTGTCTCTTTAGACTAGGGATTTTAGCTCAACTGGAGGGGCCTCATGATTCGGCCCTGTGACTCAGCTCTTTCCACATCCAGAAGGTACCATTTTAAAATTATTTGGGAGTATGAATTAGAGGAAAATACAGGAATGGGAGGCAGTCGACTTGAGAAGCAGATGTCTGTCTTGGCCTAACTGTGGACACATCAGGGATGCATCCACTCATTCATTTATGGTCTTGTTAATATGAACGGGTTTAACACACTCTGTTTCTTCCATTGGTGCATTGGTTCTTCAGTCTTTAAGAAACAAAAACATTCACAGAACTTGGTCTCTGGTTATGATGATGTCATCACTAGTTATCATCTTCCACCATCTATACTAGACAGCCATACATGGATATATGGCTGCCATTATAGAAAAATAAAGGTAATGCCAACTACATTTTTGCATTTAAATACAAATAATCAAATTAACAAAAAAGAGAAGCTAGGAAGTAATCAGTGTGCATCAATCCAGCAACAAATAAAATAAAATTTATGTATTTAAACCATTACTAATAAATCGCTTGCACCCTCCTTCACATAACACACAACCTCCCAGCAAGCAGCGGTGGTCTAATGCAATCCTAGGCTGAGTTACATCCTTCTGATCCCATTTGCTTTGGCCCTGCTTAGGACAGCACCATTAGTGTACAAGAGCAAAGAAACAACAGCATACACAATGCTGATGAAGAGAAACTACCTCTCTGAGGGCATCATTTGCTTGGCTTTCATCAATGCATTCAACCTGTACCAAATGACAAGAGACAAAGATGTTTTGTGAAAGCAGAACAAAACAGGGAATTATGAAGATGAAAACTTTTATCTTCGTGATCTGATTTATAAGAGTGCCTCTCTGCCTACGGACACCCAGGGAAATGTACAACGTATACCAATGGGATAGCCAGCGTTTACAGTGTCCAGGATAATCTACTTCATTGTTTCATTTATCGTCTGCCTTCCCCACAGAGTGAGTCAGTGCAGTCCATGGGGTGGGGCATTCAACAGACAGTGCAACAGGATTAGGGCCGTAGAACCAACCAAAAATCTTTAAAACAAAAACAGAACTGAAGCAAAGCATATGTGTTGACATGACACATTAAATACTGCAGAATTACACAGTAGGATCCAACTTTGTGCAAACTATATTCAGTGGTAAGAACCACAGTTCCTAACTGTGGCATTGTGAATCGTTTTGTCCAAGTGGTGTTGTGAATCGTTTTGTCCAGTGCTATCCTATTGCCTGCATAGAAAAACACCTGTGAATAATTCAGATTGGCCTTGTTTGCAGGAAGCCAGGAAGGGGGGGGGGGCTCGCTGACCTCCTCTGGCCAGCCATTCTTCAAGGTGGGGGCCGCAGCAGAGAAGGTGTGGGTATGGACAGATGCTGATTTTAGGCATTTGCAGGTTGGCACTTGCAGAAGGCCCTGCTCAGATGAGCAAAGCTGTTGTGGCAAAGCGTAACGGGAAAGACGGCCTTGGAGTTATGAGGGTCCGAGGCCATATGTGATAGCCAATACTTTCAATTGAGCCTGGTGGTGACATGCATACTCCATCTAGCTCCTGATAGTAGCTGAGCTGCAGCATTCTGCACTGACTGGCATTTTTGAATTGATTTTGAGGGGAGACCAATGTACAGAACAGTGGCTTCATGGATCCAGCTGGCCAAATTAAGGGTCCATTTTTCGAGCCAGGCTGAGTTGGAAGAAAGCCTTTTCTGCAACTGCATTAACTTGCTTCTCCAGCAACAACACTGGGCGCAGTGTAACCCCAAAGCTTTTAACTGAGTCGGCAAGGGTCAGCTGAAACCCATCAAAAGTGGGGAGAACAATGTCCTTCAAGACCTCTGCGTTCCCAGCCCAGCGTTACTTCTGCTCCAAGATGTTGTCAGTAAAGTGGCCTGGCCACTTTTCCCCTCTGACCTACGCGGTTTCCACACTGATGTTTTGCTCTGCTTTGGCCTCCTTACTGCCAGGGGTCATTTCCTGCAGGAGCACACAGGAGCAGAGCTCCGGCAGTAAAGAGCCCAAGGGGCGGGCACATGCAACAAGCCCCACCCCCTGCTCCCAGCAGCCCTCAGTCAGAGCAAGAAGCAGCCAGGTAAGTTGTGGAGCTCCCCCCCGGTCCAAAACAGTCCAGTGGCACCTTTAAGACCAAGTTTTATTCAGGTACCAGCTCTCCCTCCTCTGTGAGGACAGATCTGCACATTCCCCCTCCCCCCAATAGCTAGCAATCCAAAACAGTCCAGTGGAGCCTGAGCGGTGGGTGTTGCCTTCTGACACACTTCCGGTGATGTCAGGGGGTGTGGCATATGCAAATAAATTATGCTAATGAGTTATGCTACTGAGCTCCTGCACCTCTTTTTCTGCGAAATGACCCCTGATTGTTTGGACACACTATATTTTTAATATGCTAGTTGTGATAATTTCATGCCAAGTAAAAATGTCCATAGTCATATTTTATGTTCCTAAAGCAACAGAATGACTTTCAGTCTGGAAAAGAAAAAAGAAGTGCTAATGTAGCATTTTTTTCCATTTTTCCAAAAATTTCCAATTTTTTCTGGAAAAAAGGGAAACAATAAGTTATGCTAATTAGTTATGCTAATGAGCTCCTGCACCTCTTTTTATACGAAATGACCCCTGCTTACTGGTATTTTTGGGAGCACTGGCATGGTGTCATCCAGTATTTGCCCTGCTTCAGTGGTTTTCCCCACTTTGCTGCAATCTTTTCCAGTCCTGGTTTGGTACAATCTTTTGGGAAAAATCACCGTAGGATGATATGTGGATAGAAAGGTGTGCATCTTTCCAGGTCCTGCCCACATCAGTGACATCTCCTTTGCTTTAATCCTCATGGCCTCCCTGCCCAGGCTTTCTTGGCCATTAAAAAAAATCAACAATAGCACTATAGTGTTATAATTATCTATTGCAAAAATGTACTAGTTCCTGGCTTTTTCCTTCTTTCTTTTTAAAGCAAGCCTCTAGCCCTTTTGGCTGCAGAGTCATTACGGAAATATGTCAAGACGGGTAACCGTGTTAGTCTGTCTGTAGCAGTAGAAAAGAGCAAGAGTCCAGTAACACCTTACAAACTAACAAAACTTGTGGCAGGGCATGAACTCTCCCTCACAGAGGAGGGAGAGTCACTGCTCACGGCTTCAGATACCGTTTCTGAAGAAGTGAGCCATGACTCACTATTGTGTAGTGGGTTGACCACATGGCTAGGCCCTTGCAGCTCCCCTAACATGCTGCACGCTTGACTCTTACACAACTAAGACAAAGACAAATGGCCAGGAGGCCAACTATATACATATCCAGGGGACACCCCTGGATCCCATTGGGGGGTTTGAATTTCCCTCCCCCGTATCTATTGGCTGCCTGTTGGAGAGCCCAGGAGCCCAGTTCCCATTGTTCACCCAGGGTCAAGCTCTGGGTAGTCGCTGGCCCCTGGTGGCGGCCAGTGGACACAACACTCACAAAAGCTCCTACCCTGCCACAAATTTTGTTAGTCTTTAAGGTGCTCCTGGACTATTGCTCTTTTCTATTATTGATTCAGTTAGTTATTTACTGGATTTATACTCTGCCTTTCTCACTGAGACTCAGAGCAGATTACAATATAATATAATATAATACAATATAATACAATATAATACAATACAATACAATACAATTAATATAATATAATATAATATAATATAATAATATACTTTATTGTCATTGTACATAGTACAACGAAATTAAAGATGCAATCATTTCGGTAATCTACAACAATATTCATATACACTCACACACCATTCACTACTGTCCCATAACTCCCTTAAGGTTCACATAACAACTTAAAACCACCAATGTCACCCAAATTCCAATTTCATACAGTATTTAAGGCAATAATAGCTCTCGAATAAAAACTATTTTTAATCTATTTGTCCTTGCTTTAATTGTCCTATATCTTCTGCCCGAAGGCAGCAGTTCAAACAGGGAATGTTCAGGATGTGACAAGTTCTGCAAAAGTATAAATCAGTAACAATCCAAACAAAGGCACAGTGTAGGTCAATACAATCCACACGAGCAAATACCTGATGATACCAAAATCCAAATGAGCACAGGGTATGAGGCAGGATACAGAGTGTGGATATAATGAAGAAAAAAGGTACTGCATCAGTAGAAAACCATTAAGTGACAACAGGGTAATAACTACACCAAATTGATATTATGTCCCATACATGGTGGTATAATCCACAGACCCTTTCCTTTTATAAAGCAACTTCCTGAACAATTCTGTTATAGTGTAGCCCTATTTCCTTTGTAGAGAAACTCTCCTGAACGGCTCTGTTCTACATAATATGTGGAATTACAGAAGCGTGGGAGCTTTCCTGTATAATGGGGGCCTTCCTGCATAGGTGGGGAGGAGCATAAAAGAGAAAGCACATGTATGGCTGGTTGTCAATCTTGCCTGTTTGCAGGGTGGCACCTGCAGCAGAAGGCCTTGCTCAGATGAGCAGGGCTGCCATGGCAGAACACAGAAGAGGCAATGTGAAGGCGTGAAGGCCTGAAGCCATGCAGGGCATAGGAGCTGATGGGCAGCCAATAGAGTGGTTGCAGAATGGGTGTAACGTGCAAAACTCCGCCGAGTTCCTTATAGCTGCCCTGAGCCCGTTCGCGGGGAGGGCGGGGTAAAAATGCAAATAAATAAATAAATTATAACCTATCTGCAGCATTCTGTACCAACTGGAGTCTCTGGCAGAGTGCCTAACAATAATCTAGCCTTGAGGTTACTGAGGCATGGATCCAGGTGGCTAGATCGTCTGAGTCAAGATAGGCAGCTGGTGTGAGCAGCCAGCCTGTTGTCCCCAGCTCATCATCCACCCAGCGATTCGAAAGCTTCGGCAAGTAGATAAAATGGGAACCACTCCTTAGAGAGGGTGGGCACACCAATCTCCCTTGTGGGAGGGTGTTAGCTGACGGTCAGGACATCCTGGTCGAGGTTCGGAAAAGGTGGAAGAACTTCTCGGCTACAAAAATCCCTGCAGTGGATGTTTCCGGCCAGGCGGTGGCAGTGTGGCGATTTGACATACGGGTCCTGAAGCCTGGTCGACAAGCAGCCGTTCAGAAAATGACTGAGCCAAGCCAGAAGACGTTTACACCGTGCAGTGACAGCGTGTGTAATTAAATGAATATATGTTGTCTTCCCTATCCCCTATGAACATTGTTAGTCCCGTCTAAAAAAAATGTGTAACTGTACATCGCTTTGAGCCCACTGTGGAAAGCGATTAATAAATTAAAAGTATTATTATTATTATTATTATTATTATTATTATTATTATAATTATTGATGAAGTTGGAAGCACTTTTTTGCAGCTGACTAGGCTCACAACCAAGCCAGCAAGTGTCAGCTGAACTCCGTCAACAGGGAAAGGTACAAAGAAAATGCAGAGAACACTTTCTTGTGGGTGTTCTGTTGTGAGTGAAAATGCCTCTGCATTTGCAATAACGACAAGAGCTACACAGGGAACCACCTCCTTGCAGAAGCCGCTTCCCGTGAGCAAGGCCTCTTCAGCTCATGTCAGAGAATGGGAAGGCTCATGTCACGTGAGACCCTCCTCCTGGTTATAGGAGGTACAAAGGTTCTGGCAGCACAGCATGCCTGATCAAGTGTGTGTTGGTCATTTGGAAACCTGGAAAATGTCATCAAGTACAATTATATACTTATTTTAGGATCTTTCCCATAATAGGCTAAAAAACACTCACTGAAATATGAGAACTGCAGTTCTATGAGAAATCTAGAGATCTTAAATATGCAATCTGAAGCAAAATAAAGACTAACAAAATTTGTGGCAGGGTATGAGCTTTTGTGACTCATGAATGCTCATATCCAGCTCAAATTTTGTTAGTCTTTAAAGTGCTACTGTACTCTTGCTCTTTTCCACTGCTGCAGACAGACTAACATGGCTACCCACCTTGAAGCAAAATACAATTCCTTGGTTCCTGTGGGGGAGCAAGAGAAGGCATGTAACACATTCATTTCACTAACAGTTTTGCCCAGTAGTTTTCTGAATATGCACATTTTCTAATAGGGTTGCTGTTGGTCTTTCAGATGTGCCAGAAAGCAGTATCCTCTTAATACAGAAGAGACTGCCTCCTTACCGCTCCCATCTCTCTTACCTTTTTTAAAACATACTTCTTTCTGGCACCATTTTCTTCTTCCTCTGTTTTTGATTCCAGTAATAGCATTGTCCCAAGAGCCCCAGGATGCATTGTCTTCAGCACCTTCAAAAGGGGACAGATATGCATAAGCCAACAGGTAAAGGGGGGAGAAAAGGGGGAGGTGAAGAAAAGGGGCAGAAGCAGAGTTCCCATGTGGTCCAAGTGATAGCCTCAAGACAAATGCACACACACAGTCTCCCTTGTACAAAAAGGGATGTCAAGTTGCATAGTTTATTTTATTAGTTTATTAAATAGAGAGTTTGCATACAAATATAAGTACCTCCACATCACCACAGACCAGTTCACGTGATCAATCCAGAACACGGACAATCAAAGTGTGTTACCACCATGAAAGATGCCAGCTGAGCAAACCAGTCTGGGTGACACAAGGCCTGACTGACACGTGATGGGCGGGATTCAACAGATTTGTTCTGCTCACGGCAGTGCTTCCTTCAGGATTCAACCCTATGTGCTTTAGATATCTACATAAAATACGTTACACCAAAAATATAAGAACAAGAGATTGGATATATACCCGCCCTTCACTACCCAAGGGAGTCACAGAGCGGATTACAAACTCCTTTCCCTTCCCCTCCCCACCCTGTGAGGTGGGTGGAGCTGAGAGAGCTCTTTCAAGAACTGCCCTTTCAAGGACAGCTCTTGTTGGAACTATGGCTTGCCCAAGGTCATCCAGCAGCTGCAAGTGGAGGAGTGGAGAATCAAACTATGCACTTAAATCACTACACCAAACTGGTACTGTGATCTTTCCCCCCAGCTCCCTAATTAATAATGAAAATAATGTAACTTATGCAAGACTAGCCAAGACTAGACTGCTGTAGCTGGATCTTGGAAGCTAATCAGGGTCAACTCTAGCTAGTACTCGGAGGGGAGACTAACAAAGAAGTCCAGAGTTGCCGCGCAGAATGTCTCTTGTCCGGACTAACCCTGTGGGCTCACCATAAGCTGGCTGCGACCTGAATGGAAACACTGGAACTCTTCATATCATTTGCCCCATTGGCATTTCTCACAAAACACTGTGAAATCTGCCAACATTCCCTCTTTTCCTGGGGAGATACCTTTCCACTGTTCCTCCCACCTGGTACACCACACCCCTGTGCCAGAGCTGTCAGGGGAGGGGGACTAGTGGGACAAAATCCCCGGGGCCCTGGTCAGTCTAGTGTAGAGATGTAAAATTTCCGAAAATTTTGAAGCTCGGGGGGAAAAACCCATTTTTCCCCATTTATTTTTAGAAAAAAATGGAAATTTTTGGAAAAATTGAAAAAAATGCTACATTAGCACTTTTTTCTTTCTTTTCCAGATTGAAAGTCATTCTGTTGCTTTAGGACAGGGGTGGCGAACAAGTTCGACAAAAAGAGCCAAAATTTTAAACTGTGAGAGTCAGAGAGCCACACCACGCAGTGACCTGCCAAAACAGACACACTCACACAAAAGCATATAATTTTAACAATAATATATTAAACACATAATATAACATGCTCAGTCAGGTGTTTTTTGTTACCTTGTTGGAGTGATGGGAGGAGGAGTTGGCTCTGGGCGGCGGAGGGGGAGGGAGAGAGGAGAGCCCTCCCCGCGCTTGGAAATCCTGCAGGGGACCATTGCCGGGGGAGGGGGGGTCTGCCCCGCCAGGTCGCCTCCGGAGCCCCTCTCTCCGCACTCTGGGGGGAGCCCTCTCGGCGGCCAGCCCTGCGCCCGCCCGTTGGCCAGGCCGACTCTGCC